>NC_084502.1:46358790-46658790 GCF_024500385.1 Phyllopteryx taeniolatus | reverse complement strand
GCCCCACTGAAAATGCACTGCACTGGCTTCAGAAACATAGTCACAGGTCAGGCTCCTAAAGCTTTCCCCTGTTTCTACTAAGAAGCACATAACTCAGTTATATTTCAAAATGGCACCTACTTCTATAGTAACTATATTTTCCACGTTTTCCATCTATAGAACACTAAACTAATATGTTATTAAGGGCTTCACCGAAGGAAAAAAACAAAAAGAGAGAAATGTTATATGCATATGTTTTAATTTTAAACATAGAAGAACCTGTAGCTCCCCAACCGGTTCCCAAGAAACCCCCTTTTATGTTTGTTTGTTTTTTTAAATCTTTTTTTGGAAAGAGAAACACTACAGCCTCCTGATGGAATGCAGGCACATTACTTCTCATGCATGTGTAGAAGGTATGTGGTTGTCTAGCGTCAGATGTAGTGTAGTCGTTGCGGTCTGTCATCTGTCACTTTAACCGGACCTACGTTGCCGACTGTTGGCTGCAGTCAGCCACGTCGGCCGACTGTCAGCTTGGTGTGTAACGGCCTTAACAGCTCCCCCTCACACTACCAGACCGTGTTATTGCAGCTGTAACTGGCCCTCCTCCTCCTCCTCTTCATCCTTGCCTGACTCACAGTTCAGGTGCTTTCCAGCCTCCTTCTTCCCCAGTCTTCTTTTGCTTCAATTCCTAATTTTGTGTTTCTAGACTATCCACCGCAGGCTTTACTTGCATTCTTTGAATTCTGCCAATAAAATAACTGACAGCCCCTTGTGGTTACCTTCTGACCCCCTCCCTCATTAACCCTCCACTCCCTTTGGTCATTACCATGACAACAGCCAGACTGAGTGGGCTCACATACTTTTGCCTGCTCAACCAAACAGTAATTGGACACAGACTGGGAGGTATTCCACCAAGAAGGTTTCAAAATGCTCTTAATCTAAACCTGAGTTTTTGACTTGACTTCCCCTGAACTCAAAAACTGGGCTCATTCAGGTCCAGAACAGCTGATCTGAATTAGTTCAATCAAGTCAAAGTACTCTCACCTTGCGCTAAGCTTGAGCAAGGCCACAACCAAAAGACATCGTCAATGGAGCCCTGATATGTCGATTCACCATGGAAACGATAGAACCATGTCAAGTTCCTAACTTCCCCCCTTGGAATTGGAGGTGCTAATGCAAGCGATTAGTGATCTGAAAATACATTCCGTAAAAAAATAAAATAAAAAAACAACTAACGCTGCTGCAGAATTGAAGGAAAGAGAAGCAATTGATGCACGAGAGAATGCGGAGTTTCAATGCATTCATTATAGTCATACTAATTCATTTATTAATAACAAATATTCATTTAAAATTCAACAGATTTTTATTTAACACAATTTTATTTACATATTTGTGTCATTGATTTGTAGACCCAAAGGTAACAGTCTATGAGTCTGCTGTACTTTAAATTAAATGGGAAAAGCATGACGTGTCCCATCTATGTCACATTTGGAAGCCAAGAAGACATCCAATTAGACTGCATGGGGGGGAGGTGGGGGTGGTGGGGGGCGGGGGGGAAGCAAACTCTTTGTGCTCAAGGGCTAGGCTGGATTTTGAAAATGGACAGATGAGCCACAAGTCATTTGAAAATGAGGTCAACAGAAAAGGTTAATAATGATTTACTCTAATAATAAAATAATATTGTGTTCTATAAAAATATTGTTTTATTTTAGTTACAATAAATCAATTAACCAATTATTTATTAGATAAATGAATAAAAACAATATAAACAATATAAACAAAAAAATATATATAAAAAATATATAAACATGATAAATTTTTAAACAATAACATTATTCATTCCCATTTTAAATTGTATTATTTATAATTATTTTATTGATTATTAATGAAGCATTTATTGAAAATGTCAAATGTCTATATAAAATTATTTTAGTAATGTAATTTATTTCATTGAAAATTTAAATAATATATTATAATAATTTAACCAATGATTTAATTGGATAAATGGATAAAAAGTAAAATTGTTTATTTTAAAAATACAATTATTTATTCTCATTTTAAAATGTAATTATTTAGAATTAAACTAATTAAGCAATTATTGATTAAAAATAAAAAACCTTGTTAAATTTATATGTAATTAATTATATTAATGTTCAATCAATCAACCAATTATAGGACAAATGATTAAAAAATAGATAAATGAAAAAATACATTTAAGCTGACTTTTAGGAAAATTTACTTCATGCAAAAAAATATTAATGACTTAAATGCTCTACGGTTTAAACAGATTAAAGATTAAACAGCGGAGGGGGCCCTGTACTTTGGCCACCCCTGAATTAAACTGGTCACAGTCAGAGACGCAGCATGTCTATCATCATTTGATAAATAATTTATACATCAATCACTTGCAATCCTGTGGAACCATTTTTCTTACACTTATATTTCACTGCGACGGTGACTTTTCTCACCGGCAGACACATGGTTGCATAAAATTTGCACCGACGTCTGCACAAATCTGCCATATTGCTTTCATATACTCATATGAAAGCAATAGTTTTTGATCAGAAATTACAACCCCAATTCCAATGAAGTTGGGACATGTTAAACATAAATAAAAACAGAATAAAATGATTTGCAAATCATGTTCAACCTATATTTAATTGAATACACTACAAAGACAATATATTGAATGTTCAAACTGATAAACTTTATTGTTTTTTGCACATAATCATTGACTTAAAATTTTATGGCTGCGACATGTTCCAAAAAAGCTAGGACAGGTGGGAAAAAAGACTGAGAAAGTTGAGGAATGCTCATCAAAGACTTGTTTGGAACATCCCACAGGTGAACAGGCTAATAGGGAACAGGTGGGTACCATGATTGGGTATAAAAGGAGCTTCCCTGAATTGCTCAGTCATTCACAAGCAAAGATGGGGCGTGGTTCACCTCTTTGTCCATACGGTCCTCTTTGTCCATACGGTCCATAATATCATTAAAATGTTCAGAGAATCTGGCGAAATCACTACATGTAAGCGGCAAGGCCGAAAACCAACATTTAATGCCCGTGACCTTCGATCCCTCAGGCGGCACTGCATCAAAAATCGACATCAATGTGTAAAGGATATCACCACATAGGCTCAGGAACACTTCAGAAAACCAATATCAGTAAATAAAGTTTGGCGCTACATTCGTAAGTGCAACTTGAAACTCTACTATGCAAAGCAAAAGCCATTTATCAACAAAACCCAGAAACGCCGCTGGCTTCTCTGGGCCCGAGCTCATCAAAGTGGAAAAGTGTTCTGTGGTCCGACGGGTCCACATTTCAAATTGTTTTTGGAAATTTTGGACGTCGTGTCCTCCGGGCCAAGGAGGAAAAGAACCATCCGGATTGTTATGGACGCAAAGTTCAAAAGCCAGCATCTGTGATGGTATGGGGCTGTGTTAGTGCCAAAGGCATGGGTAATTTACACATCTGGGAAGGCACCATTAATCCTGGAAGGTACATACAGGTTTTGGAGAAACATATGCTGCCATCCAAGCAACGTCTCTTTCATGGACGCCCCTGCTTATTTCAGCAAGACAATGTCAAACTACATTCTGCATATGTTAAAACAGCGTGGCTTTGTAGTAAAGGAGTGCGGGTACAAGACTGGCCTTACAAAGCTGCAACAATTAGTGTCCTCAGTTCCCAAACGTTTATTGAATGTTGTTAAAATAAAAGGTGATGTAACACAGTGGTAAACATGACCCTGTCGTGGCCTGGGTTAACAACGTCCACCCCCGGCACCGTTAACCTGCAGGGCGCCAGCGGAAATTCAGCTACTGTGGGTCGAAGACAAAGGAGAAGTGGAAAGCGGGTTCTTAGGCAGAAAGAGAAGAGGAAGGCACAGAGCCTAGAATTGAATGTGGGGACTTTGAATGTTGGGACTATCACAGGAAAATCTTGGGAGTTGGTTGATATGATGATTAGGAGAAAGGTTGATATATTGTGTGTCCAGGACAGCAGGTGGAAAGGCAATAAGGCTCAAAGTTTAGGGGCAGGGTTCAAATTATTTTACCATGGTGTAGATTGGAAGAGATATGGAGGAGGGTTTATTTTAAAAGAAGAGTTAGCTAAGAATGTCAAGGAGGTGAAAAGAGTATCAGATCGAGTGATGAGGCTGAAACTTGAAATTGAGGGTGTTATGTATAATGTGATTAGTGGCTATGCCCCACACGTAGGATGTGACCTAGAGGTGAAAGAGAAATTCTGGAAGGAGCTAGACGAAGTAGTTCTGAGCATCCCAGACAGAGAGAGAGTCGTGATGGGTGCAGATTGTAATGGACATGTTGGTGAAGGAAATAGGGGTGATGAAGAAGTGATGGGTAAGTACGGCCTCCAGGAAAGGAACTTGGAGGGACAGATGGTGGTAGACTTTGAAAAAAGGATGGAAATGGCTGTAGTGAACACTTTTTTCCAGAAGAGGCAGGAACACAGGGCTACAAGAGCGGAGGTTGAAGCACACAGGTGGATTACATTTTGTGCAGAAGATGTAATCTTTAGGAGGTTACCGACTGAAAGGTAGTGGTAGGGGAGAGTGTGGCTAGACAGCATAGGATAGTGGTGTGTAAATGACTCTGGTGGTGGGGTGGAAGATAAGGAAGACAAAGGTAGAGCAGAGAACCATGTGGTGGAAGCTGAGACAGGACGAGTGTTGTGCGGCTTTTCGGGAAGAGGTGAGACAGGCTCTCGGTGGACAGGAGGAGCTTCCAGAAGACTGGACCACTACAGCCAAGGTGATCAGAGAGGCAGGCAGGAGAGTACTTGATGTATCTTCTGGCAGGAAAGGAGAGAAGGAGACTTGGTGGTGGAACCTCACAGTTCAGGAAATCATACAAGGAAAAAGGTTATCTAAGAAGAAGTGGGACACTGAGAGCACCGAGGAGAGGCGAAAGGAATCCATTAAGATGCGACATAGGGCAAAGGTACAGGTGGCATAGGCCAAACAAGAGGCATATGATGACATGTATGCCAGGTTGGACACCGAAGAAGTAGAAAAAGATCTATACACATTGGCCAGACAGAGGGATAGAGATGGGAAGGATGTGCAGCAGGTTAGGGTGATTAAGGACAGAGATGGAAATGTGTTGACTGGTGCCAGTGGTGTGGTGGATAGATGGAAAGAATACTTTGAGGAGTTGATGAATGAGGAAAATGAGAGAGAAGGAAGAGTCGAAGAGGCAATTGTGGTGGACCGGGAAGTGGCAATGATTAGTAAGGGGGACGTTAGAAAGGCATTAAAGAGGATGAACAATGGAAAGGCAGTTGGTCCTGATGAGATTCCTGTGGAGGTATGGAAGGCTCTAGGAGAGGTGGCTGTGGAGTTTTTGACCAGCTTGTTCAACAGAATTCTAGCGGGTGAGAAGATGCCTGAGGAATAGAGGAAAAGTGTGCTGGCCCCCATTTTTAAGAACAAGGGTGATGCGCAGAGCTGTGGGAACTACAGCGGAATAAAGTTGATGAGCCACACAATGAAGTTATGGGAAAGAGTAGTGGAGGCTAGACTCAGGACACAAGTGAGTGTTTGCGAGCAAAAGTATGGGTTCATGCTGAAAGAGTACCACAGATGCATGATTTGCCTTGAGGATGTTGATGGAAAAGTACAGAGAAGGTCAGGAGGAGCTACACTGTGTCTTTGTGGATCTAGAGAAAGCGTATGACAGAGTACCCAGAGAGGAACTGTGGTACTGCATGCGGAAGTCTGGCGTGGCAGAGAAGTATGTTAGAATAATACAGGACATGTACGAGGGCAGCAGAACAGCAGTGAGGTGTGCTGTAGGTGTGACAGAGGAGTTTAAGGTGGAGGTGGGACTGCATCAGGGATCGGCCCAGAGACCTTTCCTGTTTGCAGTGGTGATGGATAGGCTGACAGATGAGGTTAGACTGGAATCCCCGTGGACCATGATGTTCACAGATGACATTGTGATCTGCAGTGAAAGCAGGGAGCACGTGGAGGAACAGTTAGAAAGGTGGAGGAATGCACTGGAAAGGAGAGGAATGAAGATTAGCTGAAGTAAGACGTGCATGAATTTGAGGGATGGAGGTGGAAGAGTAAGGCTACAGGGAGAAGAAATAGCAAGGGTGGTGGATTTTAAATACTTCCGTTCAACAGTCCAGAGCAATGGTGAGTGTAGTAAGGAAGTGAAGAAACGGGTCCAAGCAGGTTGGAACGGGTGGACGAAGGTGTGACAGAGGAGTCTCTGCTCGGATGAAGGGCGAAGTTTATAAGACAGTGGTGAGGCGAACCATCATGATGTACGGATTAGAGACAGTGGCACTGAAGAGACAACAGGAAGCAGAGCTGGAGGTGGCGTAAATGAAGATGTTGAGGTTCTCTCTAGGAGTGACCAGGTTGGATAAAATTAGAAATGAGCTGATCACGTACCTTAACGTTTTGCCCTTTGTTACGTCTCCAAATGTTTGTTTGTTTAAAAGCTTTAAAACTGACACCGCTACAGTGTCAAAAGTGTTGTTGTTGCATTTTTTTCTCCTTTACAGCATCTTATTTCATGCATAATGTACTGCACAACAGGCTAGCTAAAAACACTTTTCAGACAAACTAGTGGAGTGCTTTCAAAGAAAACGTCAGGAGTTGAGGGCATCACAGAAGTGCTGTTAATGACCTTCACCAGTGTAACTTGTTTAAAAAGCATAAATACTGTAATTCAAGTTAATTCTACCTTTATATTTCAGAGTTTGATTTCTGAAATTTCACCAGTATCACCAATTTAGCTTGTTTAATATAGGTATAGCCGAAATGTAATTCGAGTGAATTCCGCCTTTTTATTTAAGTAGTTTTTTCTGTTTTATTGTATTATTTGATTCAAGAAGTCTACCCTTTTCAACTACAAAAAAAGAAGTCTGCCTTTGTATTCATAAAAAGTGTGCCTTTTTATTTCATATTTGTCATGTTTGTTCATGCATCATATATATCAACTGTTTTCATGTGTCCAACTGTGCATAAAGGCTTTTGTATTACTGGGCTATTTTTTTGTGAAATAAATTTGAGTTGCTAAAGAATGTCAAAAATTTCTGTTGCGACTTTAATGACTAAATTAAATTTTGGCTCCTGAGGCAAAACCAGTTGTGTAGCTGTATGTTTGAATATGAAACTTACATCTACGGTCGTCTATTTCCCCTGACATTATTTAGGCTTGAAGTGGGGATTTGATAACATTGTGCAATTGTAGGTGATGCTAAGAGTTACAAAACTGGCCTTTTTTTTCATCGGTTCAGTTGAAAAATGGAAAGACGGGGACAGGATATATAACTTCTTTTTAAAGAGAAACAAGTCAGGCAACGGTAAGGTGGACATAGAGAGTGTGAGTGAATTGCTCGTGTGTGTGTGCGTATCTGTGAGTGGATAACTGTGTGAGCGGGTTACTCTGTGATTGAAAAATTGTTGAAGTGTTTGTGTGTACATTGTGTTGTAAACATTGCTAATAAACTTTAATTTATGACCACAAACCTCATCTTCTGTGTGCTTAGTATGTACATTGCAACATTTAGAGACTGATTACAATTCATTGGTCGAGAAATAAATTCATTGTCATAGTCTGTGGACCCCCTGAAAAAGCTTTGGCCACCCCCTGGCGACCCCAAGGATAAAAGTCTAGCTCCGCCACTGCAAATAGCTGCTTGAGGGGGTGTGCTGCAACAGTTTCAGTTTACTTACTGATATAAAAGCATCAGGTGTCAGGTTGTATTGCTCAGTGTGGGATATGCAGTACCCACAGATGCTCTTTGGGTTACAGACCATATAGTGCATATAATGTACGTACATAGAGTAATGCTGGCATGTCTGTTTAATGTATACCTTTTTGTTATCTTTAGAATCAGAATCATCTTTATTTTGCCAAGTATGTCCAAAACACACACGATGAATTTGTCTCCGGTAGTTGGAGCTGCTCTAGTACGACAACAGACAGTCAATTGACAGAGAACACTTTTGAGACATAAAGACAATGAGAAAAATAATCACTGAGCAATAAGGGGTTGCTAGTTATCTGGTAATGCCGTTAAAAAAAAATTCTTTGACAATTGTGCGAAATGATGCACAGCCCTCTAGCACTTAGAGCAGTTTGAATGACTAATAAAGCAATAGTGGAATGACTATTGTGCAAAGGGCGCCGAGACTTCAAGGAATGTATGCAGTTTAAAGTGACTACTAGCGCAATAATCTGGGACAATGTTGATTGTGCAAATGTTGCAGATACTCCTCAGTCAGTGTGCAAGTGGTGCAGATGCTACTCTGGCATGAGTGGCCAGTATTGGTCAACAACAGATATGCAAATAGTGCAGCGTGGCGAGACTACCACAATGAGTGCACGAGTAATGTATAATTGGCCCGACAGAAATGTGACAACAAACTCAAGACAAAAAATTGTCGGCATGTTGCAATGGAATTGTAAGGTAGCTTTTTAAGAAGTTGATGGCAAGAGGGAAGAAGCTGTTGGAATGTCCGCTAGTTCTAATTTGCATTGATCGGTAGCCGCTACTTGAGCTGGTGACCAGGATGTGGAGGGTCCAAGAGGATTTTGCAGGCTCTTGTCTTAGTTCTGGCAGCGTGCAAGTCCTCAAGGGTTTGGTAGGGGAGTACCGACAATCTTTTCATCAGTTTTGATTATCCGTTGCAGTTGGAGTTTGTCCTTTTTTGTAGCAGCACCAAACCAGACTGTGATGGAAGAACAGGACTGATTCGATGATCACTGTGTAGAACTGCCTCAGCAATGTATCCTCTGCTGGGCCTTTTTGAGGACGGAGTTGCTGTTGATCGCCCACTTCAAGTCCTGAGAGACTCTTAATTCCCAGGAACTTGAAGGTCTCAACGGTTGACACAAGGCAGCTGGACAGCGTGAGGGGCAGCTGTGGCGAGTGTGTTCCTACTTCCCTGCATGGGTAACATTTTACCAACATTCACCACATATGTGGGATATATATTAATGAGAGTATCAGTCTGGATTCACAATGTGGCTCCATATAACAAATTGAAACTGACACCCAGAAAAACACACTGTATTGTCCCACTGACCCAGTGTGCATTTGTGTGCGTGCGCTTTTGTGCACTCTGGAATGTGACTGTGGGAGCAGATCTGAGCACACCCGGCTCCAAGCTGCAAGGCCGCAACGACAGACAGAGGCCAGACAAGCTCTGCATGACTCTGAGCTGAACCACAACTCTTTAGACAATGCATACCATTATATCATTATGATTGTTTTTTTTCTTAGCTTCGCGGCCATGATGAGGTCACGTGACTCTAAAGCCAAATCTGTCGGTGCCATTCTTTTAATCAAATTAAACAAGTTCCACACAGCTTGACTTTGTTCGTGGAAACAAAAAAGCATAGTTTCCACTACTACACTATAGCAGTCATGTGTTTCTCATCAGTTGAGATAAACGTGCATGTGAAGGCATTCCTCCTGTTTCCTCAAAGCTCTCTTAACACTCACATGCAATCGTCTAGCAGTGTGTTGTGTGAACCAGGTCAGTCTGTGAATGGCAAATGCTAGACCATATTTATTTGTGTGAGCACAAACCAAAACAAATGACAAAGCGCAAATATGGGTTTTAAAGCACACAAGGCAGAGGCGAACGTGTCATCGCCTGGTTCTGATTTGCTCAAACACATTGCCTCATGCTTCATCACGTGTTTTGTGGCACAGCATGTATATGATTGGATTTGTAGTCAAGTTGAGGACTTTATGGTTGGCACAATTGGAAATCAGTAGGCATGTAAATGTAAAAAATAGGCTCCTCAACAAGACACACTTGTCTGGTTCATCGTCTTTTGATATTACTATCACTGACTGACTGTGTGCTTCTTATGAGTAGCTTGTTTAAGTGGTAATTGACTACATACCGATGTCCAAACTATTTTCAATGCTTGCCTAAAATGGCAAACGTGTTTCTTGACATTTTAGTAAAAGGGTAAAACTGAGTCATTCTAATCCCTGGATATTTTCAGGGCTTGGATAAAGTATATGCTGATTTGGACCATAAAATAGGTAAAATATTCCAATAATTTGACCATGAGTTTGACCTACAGTAAATCATTATGCATGGGAAACACACACGTATGCACGTACGCAGTACAGTCTTTAAATTCGTGTGAACCTGCTTCTTATTCACCAAGAAACACGAAGCGCCTATGCAAACATGCATACACATATGCAGTTACATTTTCCCCATAGCATACAGTCTATTTTTGTCATGACAACATGCACAAACTCAAATAAAATCTATAATCAAACAGTTTATTGTTCATTTATTTATACAAGGAAAGTCATATTTTTCTGTTACCAAATCTTTACTCATGCTGTGTTGGCCAAATAAATCTCTTATTATCCCACTTGTGGTTTGTCCAAGGCAACTTTGTGGGAAAACATTTAGTCATAGTGCCACTTCAAGTCAATCTGGGAAAGTAAACAAGGAAATTAAGAGGGGGGTTGGGGAAATTTCCCAGAATTGTTGCATCAAAGTAGTTCTGGCCCTGGCACTGACCCGTGAGCAATCAGTCTGTCCCGTGTGTATTTGCAGTGAATATGCTTGTTTTCCTGCATTGATGCATGAGGGAAGGGCCATAAGTAAAGTTAGGAGTGACAAATTGCAGACTGTCAGGCCTGAGCTGGGGTCAGAGGTGGCGGTGTTTCACCACTAGTTGCTGTCATGTGAACCACCTGAGTTTGGGTTTGTTGCCCATTTTACTGCAAGTTTAGATTTATCATCCCTAAACGAAAAACAAACTACTGATAGTAGCATCTTATTTTGTACATTGCAGTTACCAATGTACTCTACTGCCCCAGGTCTCATGATAAATCATCTCAAAATAAATCTGACTGATGATATTTCTTGGATCATGTACAGTAAGTATTTCTTTACCTTCGCTGGTTTGAAAAGTAACTTCGTCACAGCTGCAGTATTTGAACAAACTCCATCATGGAAGGTTGATTGAAGACTCTAAATTGCCCATAGGTGTGAATGTGAGTGCAAATGGTTGTTGGTTTCTATGTGCCCTGCGATTGGCTGGCGACCAGTTCAGGGTGTACCCCGCCTCTCGCCCGAAGATAGCTGGGATAGGCTCCAGCACGCCCACGACCCTGGTGAGGATAAGCGGTACAGAAAGTGGATGGATGGACGTTTATAAGGTTAACTGAGGCATGCAGCAGATTTGCCATGACTGGTCTACCATCTTTAGCATTTAAATACCTCTTCAAGGGGGGACTGAAAAACAAACTCCATGATAAAATTCAAATCCAATAATGCATACTTAATGGTAATGATTCGTAACAGCGTAACGATCCACTGTGCCAGCACGAGCAGTACTGTAATTGCAGAGATAATGGAGGCCCTTCTTGTCAAGTGTGGATGACCTGTGGACACAGGTGGATCAAGCCTGTTCCCAGCTAGCCACAATTGCTACGCCAGCGAGCTTGGACGCCACTCCAACCTTCTCTGCAGTTTCTCCAATCTCGACGACCATTCGACCACTACAAGAAGCATAACATTCCACACCCAGCCAGGTACTCCAGATATCTAGGTTCCTGTGGACAATTTATATACCAACGCACTCTAGTTTTCAATCAGCAGCCATTTATGTACTCCACGGATAAAGATAAAATAGCTTTAAATGTGAGTCTTCTGTTCAGGAAACCGGGCACTAGGGCCATGGCCGTAGGTGACGGTGTGGTTGAGGGGAAATGTCCACACCACTTTCCAAATATGTCCTCTCTGCCATCCCTCCACACACACACTTTTACAGCAAGTAAAACATTTAAATTTATTTTTAACAAACAACGCAACAAGCTTTTGAATGCATCACGAACAGTCACTGACAGCAAATGAGAGACTTGCAGAGCTGATAAAATGTTCAGCAAATGATATTGCATGAGGCAGAAATAACCTCACATGCATTTTTGCAAACAAGCTAGGTAAGGTAAGTAAAACTCTTACGGCTTTATAATGCAGCCAATTTATGAAAATTAAGAGGTAAATTGAATGGCCTCTGACTGCAAGGTCCAGCACCATTTACAGCTCTTTTCAGAGCAAAAGTTATGAGCATTTTGATATGTTAAGTGTCAAAGTAAATACAGTAACCTATGAGGATCTCTAATTGTTTTTCTCACCTGGAAATCCAAAACGCTCCACTTTCCCCAGAGACTCAATTCAAGATGTGCCCTGTTCCTCACCAGATTCAGATTCACCTACCACCATGAATCGTATAATGGCAAGCCCGACGCCCTCTCCAGACTCTGAGAATAACCTTCTGGATAAATCATACCTGTGGCCCAAGTTGTGAATGTTCTCCAATCAAGTCTCAGACACACTCGAAGAGATTTTCCGTCCCAATTGCTGTCCTCTAGGTCGACTGTATGTCGCCCAGTCCTATAGCGGGCCCATGAACAGCCTGCCATCCAGGAGCTAGTCATACAGTCTCATTAAGCTCTCCTTCAAAATTTCAAGGAATTAATTTCTGAATGCTCCGTCTGTGCCCGCATCACGGCATCACGTCGGCCTCCTGTGACCTCGTCTCATCCCATCCCGGCCATGGTCCAACATCATCATGCCCTCTTTTGGGAGGCAATTCCAACTGTTTTTTCCAAGATGACACACTTCATCGCCTTGCCCAAGCTCTTTTCTGCCCTAGAGGCTACCGATCTCCTATTGCACATTGTTTTCAGTAGCCATGGCATTCTCTGCACCATGGTATCTGACAGAGGTCCCTAGTTCGCTTCCCCTGTCTGAAAGACATACTGTAACTTCTGTTAGGTGGTGTTCTGGTTAACACTCGCAAACCAGTGGCTGGAAGAGGACCAACCAAGATCTGGAGGCAGCTGTGTGTGTGCCACCAATATCATGCCTCTACATAGGTGTGTAAGCACGCAGCTACTTTGTCTACCGTCTTAAACATGACGTACACTAAGTTGGACCAGCTGGCCATTTTTCTTGGACATGACAGAAGACTTCATCATGACTTCCCCGCCAAGACCATGTAGCTGGCCAAGTTCAGCAAATTTTTGATAGCACTCCAACAAGGACGATTAGCCGACTTTCAAGGCCAAAACTTGGATCAAATTGAAGTAAATCCAGATGGTGTGTCATTTTATTTTTTTCAAATTGTTTCAACAGAAGAGGTTATTGACGTCAGTGATGAAGAATGAATTTAATGAAGCCCATGGTGGTGGCTGCCAAGTGGTCCTTTAGTGCTCAAGCTAAGGTTGGAGCCATCATTGTTAGGGTGACGTTGGAAGATGGAATCCAAGGCACTGGAGGTAATGCCACAACAGAGTCATTCAGTGGTGAAGCCGTGGTTGGAGCAATCATTGTCGGAGCAACATTGGACGATGGAGATAACGGTGGTGATCCTAACAAATCATTACACTCACCGCCAAAATCTTACTCCCAATCCAGGTCAAGGCACCATTGCAACGGTGGCGATCCTGCGCCCTCCAACCAACCGTGTCACCAATTGGAAGTCAAGTGCACTAATGGCTGAGCTAAAAGCCCCAGGCTGCTAACTCAGCAGCCAGGACCCTCTTTTTAAGGATTGGAGCCTGAGGTTTCTCAAAGTACATTTGCACTTGGCCATTCATTACACTGGAACAGCTGACAAGCTACTACCATCAGCACCACCAAACAAGAGGGAATTACCTTGGAGCCACCGGGAATCGCAGGCAGTGAAAAAGCACGAATTTCTTCATTGTCTCTTGTATTGTGCTAGCCAAGCCTGACTGCAGGAAAAGAAGCCTGTGAGTGGGCTTCCAATGATGTGCTTCACATAGGCCACAACAGGAGGCAAAGTCTCCTGAGAAACGATGTTGGGTCTTCGTGATGACCACAGCCAACAATAAGATGGCAGCAAGCAAACTATCCCGGGGAAAGAGGCCAGGGCTTCGTGATGAGAATAGCTGACAATGATACACACCAAGTGGGCCATAGAAACATCGTCACCAATGTGGGGGGGGGGGGGGGGGGGGATGCAATGTTAGAGTGGTTGTCCACAAGAAAGAGACAAAGAGAGAGAGGTGAAAAAAGGGCATATTTCAGGCGCTGTTTTCATATCTTTGTAAAGGTGGTCTCCTGCGAGGCCTGCCATTGCTGTACTTAAAAAAAACAACAACTGTTTGTTAATGTACCTGGCTGCTTACACAGCCAATGACATTTGATGATGATTTATTCATGAATTACATCAGTGAGAAGAGAAGGCGAAAGACCTGAAGAGAACATACTAATGGAAAGCCACGAATAACTTTAAATAATAAGTGCCAGCTTCAACTTTGATGATCGGCTCACCCAACCCTGAATTCATTTGTCTATTTCTCTTGAGCACACACACAAACGTTACATATTAAAAGCCTTAAATATTCTTTTGTACCAGTATTCTCTCTTGGTGTTGAAGTTTTCAAAGTTTTTGCAGTTTGAAAAATCAGTTTACATTGATGAATCCAATATTGATTTGGGCGGCACGGTGGGCGACTGGTTAGAGCGTCAGCCTCACAGTTCCCCGGCCCCGCCTGTGTGGAGTTTGCATGTTCTCCCCGTGCCTGCGTGGGTTTTCTCCGGGCACTCCGGTTTCCTCCCACATCCCAAAAACATGCATGAATTGGAGACTCTAAAAAATTGCCCGTAGGCATGACTGTGAGTGCGAATGGTTGTTTGTTCCTATGTGCCCTGCGATTGGCTGGCAACCAGTTCAGGGTCTACCCCGCCTCCTGCCCGATGACAGCTGGGATAGGCTCCAGCACGCCCGCGACCCTAGTGAGGAGAAGCGGCTCAGAAAATGAATGGATGGATGGAATATTGATTTGTCTGGCTGTCTGTCTGTGTCTCTCTCACACGCATGTACGCACTGGCACGCGCTCACACACACACACACACACACACACAAACACACGCACACACACACACACACACACACACATGCACGTACACACACACACACACACCACATACAAATCACTTGTGTGAGCCCCCTGGTGCTCATATAGCATAATATAAGTGGCAAAAATTAAAGAAATTCCTGAGTGGGTCTACAATAGAAAATGGTGGAATCTGGTGGAAAACAAAAAATGTCAAATATAACTACTTTTCTTCTAAATGACATGCTGGCATTGCAGAATTCATGGTTTTAGACCGAAATTGCAGCCGGTGGTTTTACCAGCAGTCAATGAGGCATTTTTGCCCACGAAGGTGTCCAAAGAGAATTTAGAATTACAGCGAACCCCCTCTATTTGTGGGGGATAAAGAGACTGAGCCCTGCCATGAATAGTGAAAATCAGCGAGTAATTGAGACTCAAACAAAAAGGTTTGTAATTGCCTATAGATGCCATAAGATGGTGGCAAAGCACTTTTTTTCTATTAGACACAGCTATGGCCTGTCTAAATAATGCTCCTCCCTTCAGTTCAGCATACTGTATGTGCTCTGTACCAATATACCTTCAGACGGCTTCAAAGCAATGTTTTTTACATGAGCCATGTCTTTGGTCTGAGCACAAAAACAGTGACTAGGCAAGTTTCTTCAGTGAATAATGGAGGATAGGTTTCCCCCCCAAAATCTGCAGATATGCAAATTTGTGAATATGCGGGGGTTCACTTTACATAAAAAATACCACTGTAGCCGAATCCATTTCGGTGCTAATCTTTGACATATCCAGGACTAATCACCATCAAAGCCCAATCATCTTACTATTTGAAATATGAGGAAATAATTAGCTTTTTGTGTTTTCTTTTAGTAATAAAAACCCAATAATTAAAATAAAAGAAATGGTATGGGGTTTAAATCCACCCATCAATCCATGTTCTGTACCGCTTATCGTCACTAGGGTCACGGGTGAGCTGGAGCCTATCCTAGCTGACTTTAGGCGAGAGGCCGTGGGCACCCTGAACTGGTCACCTATCAATCGCAGGGGTTAAAATCCTAAAATGATTTAATGTTTGGTTGCCTTTAACAAATCCAAAGTTGTTTAACTGATTTATGGAAGATAAAAAGGGTCTAACAGACTATAAAAGACTATAAAAGTAAAAGACACGGGATTTCAAAAAATTCCTACAAATTTAAAAGACTGGTTAAGGAATGCTCAAAAAACACGTGGAATGGAATCAGCTGAGTGTTATATTTGGGTCTAAAAGGAGCATCACCAAAAGCCTCAGTTGTTCACAAGCAAGGATGGGGTGAGGTTTAACACTTTATGAACAGCTGCGTCAGTAAATAGTCCAACAGTTTAAAAACTGTTTCTCCATATACAATTGCAAGGAATTTAAGGGGTCTTGTTCACGAGTGAGAGAAGAATGGAACGGGAGATCGACAGGCGGATCAGTGCAGCGTCTGCATTGATGCGGACTTTGTATCGATCCGTTGTGGTAAAGAAGGAGCTAAGCCGAAAGGCGAAGCTCTCGATTTACCGGTCGATCTACGTTCCTACCCTCACCTATGGTCACGAGCTGTGGGTCGTAGAACAAGATCCCGGATACAAGCGGCCGAAATGAGTTTCCTCTGCAGGGTGTCCGGCTCTCCCTTAGAGATAGGGTGAGAAGCTCGGTCATCCGGGAGGATCTCAGAGTAGAGCCGCTGCTCCTTCACATCGAGAGGAGCCAGATGAGGTGGCTGGGGCATCTGTGTGGAGTTTGCATGTTCTCCCCGTGCCTGCGTGGGTTTTCTCCGGGCACTCCGGTTTCCTCCCACATCCCAAAAACATGCATTCATTGGAGACTCTAAATTGCCCGTAGGTGTGAATGTGAGTGCGGATGGTTGTTTGTTTGTATGTGCCCTGCGATTGGCTGGCAACCAGTTTAGGGTGTACCCCGCCTCCTGCCCGATGATAGCTGGGATAGGCTCCAGCACGCCCGCGACCATAGTGAGGAGAAGCGGCTCAGAAAATGGATGGATGGATGGATGGATGGTGATTCACAAATTGGCAGTGGGTTACTGTATATTATGAGTCCAGGAGTTGCAGGGTATTTTCCCGGCCCACACTTGTTGATCCCAACAATAATGACTGAAGATGTAGTTTTCAGCAGCACAGTTTTGACATTTTAACCTGACTGATTGATGAGCCTAATTGCTAGCTTTCCCAGCAGCTGCGGGTGGAAGAGAAAGTCCCCCTCTCCAACATCCAGACATGAGGTCAGGAACACACACGCCAGGCATACATAAAACACACTAGCAAATGTACACAGTATGTAGAGCTGTAATTACTGTGCAGATATAAAGGTAAAAAAAAAAGGCTTCTTTTACACTTTTCTGATTAATGGTCATGAATTCAAACTTACATGAACTGTAAGCATTATACAATACAAGTTACTAAGGATTTTCCGATGCAACCTTTTCACTTCCGATTCGATACTGATATTGCAGCCTTCCGTTTCGGCCAATACCGATATCGGTCCAATTTGATTTCAGCAATAATCATACATAATTTACTTATTTTTAGTATGGATTGTTAGAAAAGGCTTGATTAAGTGATATTACTCAAACAGTGAATAATCAGTAACAGTAGGTCTAAGAAAAAAACAGACCCATTTATTATTAACCAATGGGTTACAATTACATAAAGTAATTACTGTGCAGGTCTTGACCTCTGAGGGGTAGTGTGGTGCACGTAATGAGATACACATTTGCAGTAACAAAGAAAGTAGAAGTTCCAATCGAATATTATTATTAATAACTCGTTTTTCACAGTTTGAAGAACATTGTTATATTGCCTGTTTGTATGTGTTTATACAGTGTTTGTGTACCAATATTCATCATTAGCGCTATAAGTGCCGCGAGTTAGATGCAATTTTTTGTTAGCTCATCAATGGTGTTTTTCATTCATTGTGTGTTAGCTTTGAGCTAGCGATTTTTTTAACAAAAGCGAAGAAAGAAACTAAGTCTGTGATATATTTGAACATTCAAAAGGTGTAATTATTTAGTTATGTGAGTTTAGTTTTACAGTGAACTTAAACTTGAGTGTCAATAAACGACTTTAACCAAGAAACATTAACTCTTACTCCATGCTACTATGTCAGCACCTTAGCAACCTGTTGTTGTGATCACATGGGCTCTCCATGCCTAAAAATAAGTCAAATGTCTTATAGTGTATAACCATGGTTTGGTAACCTAAATTCAAGTCAAAATTAAAACAACACACTTCAATATAAGGAAGTGGAACCATGTGAACCAGACAAACAACAAAGAAAGACAATTATAATGACAAAAAGAGTTATATAAAGGAATACAAATATAAAGTCTGCCTCACAGCTGTGAGGACCCGGGTTCAAATCCGGCCTCGCCTGTATGGAGTTTGCATGTTCTCCCCGTGCCTGCGTGGGTTTTCCCCGGGTACTCCGGTGTCCTCCCACATCCCAAAAACATGCATGGTAGGTTAACTGGAGACTCGGTGAATGGTTGTTTGTTTATACAGTATGTGCCCTGGGATTGACTGGAGACCAGCCTCTCGCCCGAAGATAGCTGGGATAGGCTGCAGCAACCCCAGTGAGGATAAGCGGTACGGAAAATTAATGAATAAATGAATAACTGTACAGGTAGAGTTTTCAAGTAACCCGTTAATATTCTTGACCACCATTTAAATGTACGAGGTGCGTCAGAAAGGTACCAAGACTGGTGTCACAAAAGATATACACATTTCAAATCAAAACTACAAAAAGATCCTGCGGCGTTTGCTTGGTCAATGCATGAGACGAGGTGAGCGTTCTGGCTGGACAACTCATGGCTACTTCACCAATGACAGAGCGCCTGCTCACAATGCCCTGAGCCTCTGAGAGTTCCTGGCCAAGAAGAACATTGCCGCGCAGGAGCAACCTCCTTTCTCACCCGACCTGATTCTGTGTGATCTTTTGCCTCTTTCCATGCTCAAGGGGGTCATCGAGGGCAGCCATTTTGAAGACGTGGACGACAGCAAGAAGGACAATGTTCCTCAACGTACAATTGCAAGGAATTTAGGGATTTCATCATCTACGGTCAATAATATCATCAAAAGGTTCAGAGAATCTGGAGAAATCACTTCATGTAAGCGGCAAGGCCGAAAACCAACATTGAATGCCCGTGACCTTCGATCCCTCAGGCGGCACTGCATCAAACACCGACATCAATGTGTAAAGGATATCACCACATGGGCTCAGGAACACTTCAGAAAACCAATGTCAGTAAATACAGTTTGGCTCCACATCTAAGATGGACTGATGCAAAGTGGAAAAGTGTTCTCTGGTCCGACGAGTCCACATTTCAAATTGTTTTTGGAAATTTTGGACATCGTGTCCTCCGGGCAAAAGAGGAAAAGAACCATCTGGACTGTTATGGACGCAAAGTTCAAAAGCCAGCATCCATGATGGCATGGGGCTGTGTTAGTGCCAATGGCACCCAGTCTCGTGCTGTTCCGCATACCTCCCTCGGCTGCCCCACTGAGCCAGTCTGCGTACACAAGACATCTAAGGAAAGCCTTGTCTACTTATCAAAGGAGAAGCACGTGAGATTTAACTTCGCACACGGATGCTAAATGAATTACCAGCCAGTCCGAAGGAGCTCATCATAGCAGAGACACGGACAATTGTTTCTCACTTGGACGCGAAGTTAATTAACTTTCACCCCCAGCCAGCCTGAAGAGTCTCATCAACAAAGACTTATTTTTTTGGGATCCTGGCTTGATGACCAAGAAGGTGAGAAACCCGCTGTTCGGTGGCTCCCCATGAAGCAACAGTGACATTTGTTCCTTCTGTCTGGGACAATGGATCGAGCACTAGCGACAGCCACAGGCCGCGGAAAGCTACTGCATTTCCGGAGGAATTATTCACAATCTGCACCGAATTTGAATGATGTATGATATTTTAAGAACGTTACATGAATGTTCCCAGGGTTAGCATCACAATAGCGCCACTAGTGATTGTATTTCTGCAAATTTGAATGTCTGATGTCAAATCTGTTTGTCAACTGAACCGGATGAGATGTTTCACCCCACACACCACAAATGCCACATTGCAAATATCACAGTGTTCTCAATAACCACATACAATTGAAACATTCATTATAGGGATTAAAGAGGATGTGTGCATGACAATGCAAAGCTGGAAAATGGTCTCATCTTAAATCCAACAAGTAATATTTGATCCCACTGGTTTTAAACCACAAAATAATCCTAGGATGGAAAAGTAACATGAAGAGGCGGTCTATCTGTTGGCCCCGGAAAGGGGCCGGGCTAGGGGAGGGGTGTGTGTGTGTGTGTGTGTGTGTGTGTGGGGGGGGGGGGGGGTCACCCCTATTTGGCTGGGCATAAAGGCCGGAGCCCCCTTTGTCGAGCGAACTTGCCGAAGACCGGCTCAGCCAGGAAGCCCCACCTCTCACCACGAGGTAGCGAAAACACATCGGGCCCTGGCCCGCCGCAGGGCATCCTGTCAGTGCTCCGAGCTACCCTTTTGGGTGGCTGGGCAAACTCCATTGGGAAGGAAGTGGGCAGCGCACGTCCGCTCCGAACACCTTGTGAACAGCGATACCCGCGCTCCGTTTCCTGCTCTTTTTGTTTTTCTCTCTCCTTTTTTTGCCAAAACCACCTGTTTCCCCGTGCGGACCAGACCGGCCAAACATTCGGGAGATTGACCAGCCTGCCTAAATTGTGTTCCACACATGTAAATCCAATTTGCGGTCTCCTAAAAGTACAGATTAGTGCATATTTGGGTTTAAATGAACAAGAACAGGAACCTCCAGCTATATGCATTGTCACTACACGTTCATTCCACCCTCACATCACAAGCTCAGCCCATGCCTACCAATGTTTGCTTGTCCTTTGTTTTGCTTTTTCCTGGCTTGTTTCCCAATAGATTCCCCCTGGTAGATCGCATTAAATTTTCGATAAAAATTCACTACCGTTATCATTTGTGTGTGTTTGGGTTCGACAACAGACCTCTGGGTATCGAGAACTCTTATTTAATTCCTGTAACAACTTTCAGATTACGAGACTGATAAAAGGTTTGTCGTCGCTTTCCCCTAAATTTTATAAATATAAAAAGTGACGTGGTGCCCTTCACAAGACAAAATAGCTTGATTTATAATGCTGAAAGTTAAAATTACGCTAAACCGGAAGTAACGCATGTGTCGCTTCGGGCTTATTGTTTTCCTCTAAATTAATTATGTTTTCATCTTAACCAATATAGGCTACATGCGGGTCTGACACTTTTCTTTCAACTGGGTCAGATGAAATGCCCGAGACAGCAAACTGATTTTACAGTTCTCTGTAAAATGTGCTTTTGCAATGCTCTGTCAGCAGTCAGAGCTAAAACCTACGGTGGCTGAGACAGGTCACAACAATTGCAAACGTCACAACAAATGCAAAAGTCACAACACAGTTACATAGACCGAGAACGGAAGTGACCGTTGGTACTCCCACCGACTGTATAATTTGTCCAGGTGACCTTGGACTCCTACTGCCAACAGACAAAGTCGGCAGTAACCTCCCATTTAAGGAAAATCTATTCAATAAAATTCATTGTTATTATTATTATTAAGAAGAGAACCATGTGATGGAAGCTGAGACAGGACGAGTGTTGTGCAGCTTTTCGGGAAGAGGTGAGACAGGCTCTCGGTGGACGGGAGGAGCTTCCAGAAGACTGGACCACTGCAGCCAAGGTGATCAGAGAGGCAGGCAGGAGAGTACTTGGTGTATCTTCTGGCAGGAAAGGAGAGAATGAGACTTGGTGGTGGAACCTCACAGTACAGGAAATCATACAAGGAAAAAGGTTAGCTAAGAAGAAGTGGGACACTGAAAGGACCGAGGAGAGTCGAAAGGAATACATTGAGATGCGACACAGGGCAAAGGTAGAGGTGGCAAAGGCCAAACAAGAGGCATATGACGACATGCATGGCAGGTTGGACACTAAAGAAGGAGAAAAGGATCTATACAGGCTGGCCAGACAGAGGGATAGAGATGGAAAGGATGTGCAGCAGATTAGGGTGATTAAGGATAGAGATGGAAATATGTTGACTGGTGCCAGCAATGTGCTAGCTAGATGGAAAGAATACTTCGAGGAGTTGATGAATGAGGAAAATGAGAGAGAAGGGAGAGTAGAAGAGGCAAGTGTGGTGGACCAGGAAGTGGCAATGATTAGTAAGGGGGAAGTTAGAAAGGCGTTAAAAAGGCAGTTGGTCCTGATGACATTCCTGTGGAGGTATGGAAGCATCTAGGAGAGGTGGCTGTGGAGTTTTTGACCACAGTGACCCACTGCCAATTTGTGAATCTAGTGCGTGAGAGGATGCCTGAGGAATGGAGAAAAAGTGTATTGGTACCTATTTTTAAGAACACAGGTGATGTGCAGAGCTGTGGCAACTGTAGAGGAATAAAGTTGATGAGCCACACAATGAAGTTATGGGAAGGAGTAGTGGAGGCTAGACTCAGGACAGAAGTGAGTATTTGCAAGCAACAGAATGGGTTAATGCCGAAAGAGTACCACAGATGCATGATTTGCCTTGAGGATGTTGATGGAAAAGTACAGAGAAGGTCGGAAGGAGCTACACTGTGTCTTTGCAGATCTAGAGAAAGCCTATGACGGAGTACCCAGAGAGGAACTGTGGTACTGCATGCGGAAGTCTGGAGTGGCAGGGAAGTATGTTAGAATAATACAGGACATGTACAAGGGCAGCAGAACAGCGTTGAGGTGTGCTGTTGATGTGACAGACAAATTTAAGGTGGAGGTGGGACTGTATCAGGGATCATCCCTTAGCCCCTTCCTGTTTGCAGTGGTGATGGATAGGCTGACAGATGAGGTTAGAATGGAATTCCCGTGGACCAAGATGTTTGCAGATGACATTGTGATCTGCAGTGAAAGCAGGGAGCAGCTGGAGGAACAGTTAGAAAGATGGAGGCATGCACTGGAAAGAAGAGGAATGAAGATTAGCTGAAGTAAAACAGAATATATGTGCATGAATAATAGGGGTGGTGGGGGAAGAGTGAGGCTACAGGGAGAAGAGATAGCAAGGGTGGAGGACTTTAAATACTTGGGGTCAACCGTCCAGAGCAATGATGAGTGTGGTCAGGAAGTGAAGAAACGGGTCCAAGCATGTTGGAACGGGTGGAGGAAGGTCTCAGGTGTGTTATGTGACAGAAGAGTCTCTGCTAGGATGAAGGGCAAAGTTTATAAAACAGTGGTGAGGCCAGCCATGATGTACAGATTAGAGACAGTGGCACTGAAGAGACAACAGGAAGCAGAGCTGGAGGTGGCGGAAATGAAGATGTTGAGGTTCGCTCTCGGAGTGACCAAGTTGGATAAATTTAGAAATGAGCTCATCAGAGGGACAGCCAAGGTTCGATGTTTTGGAGACAAAGTTAGAGAGAGCAGACTTCAATGGTTTGGACACGTCCAGAGGAGAAATAGTGAGTATATTGGTAGAAGGATGATGAGGATGGAGCTGCCAGGTAAGAAAGCTAGAGGAAGACCAAAGAGAAGGTTGATGGATGTTGTGAGGGAAGACATGATGGCAGTTGGTGTTCGAGAGGAGGATGCAGGAGATAGGTTTACATTGAAAAGGATGACGCGCTGTGGCGACCCCTAACGGGACAAGCCGAAACGAAAAGAAGATTATTATTATTATTGTTATTATTATAATAATAATAATTATTATTATTATTATTATTATTATTTGGGCGGCACATGGACAGCTGGTTAGCATATCTGCCTCACAGTTTCGAGTACCCGGGATCTAATCCGGCCTCGTCTGCATGGAGTCTGCTCTCCCTGTGCCTTCGTGGATTTTCTCAGGGTACTCCGGTTTCTTCCCACATACCAAAAACATGCAGTGTAGGTTAATTGAAGACTCTACCCGTAGGTGTGAGTGTGAATGGTTCTTTGTTTATATGTGCCCTGCGATTGGCAGACAACCAGTTCAGGGTGTACCCCGCCTCTCGCCCAGAGTGAGCTGAGATAGGCTCCAGCATGCCCGCGACCCTAGTGAGGATAAGCGGTATGGCAAATGGATGGATCGATTATTCATTAATTCATTCATTTTCTGTACCGCAGTACCGTAGTAATTTTAAGATCATTTTCTGATTAAATATTTTATTTTCAGCCAGATTTTGGCATGCCTACATTTTGGACACGTCAGCCTGTCACACCCTGACACGTAAGGAGCAAGAGCCATAAATACTGACCGTGAAACGTGTTTGAAGGCTTGTCGTCAAAATCGACAATTGAAATAGCTCCTTGAGGAAAGAAGATAGAGCCAGGTCACGCCACATCATTACATCGCTTATCTCCAAAAATGCCATCTGATCTTGACCAAAATGTATGAGTACATTCCTATTAAAGTCCACGTACATCTCTGAAAATATCCGAACAATGGGCCCGGTATTCATGATTTTATCGATGCAATTCCATGTCACATTATAGTTCCTAAAGAACAGAAAGTGTTTCTGTAGGTGACAATGTGTATCAGGGGCAAACTTTGGCTGGCTGTGTCATTAACGTCGGATAATGAGGGTATCGATCTCCCGGCCAAGAGCGTTACGACTCTTTATATCCAAAAACGCTGGCCAAAATTTACGAGTACATTACTATTTATGAGGGGCTGTTAGGGACATTATTCAGGATTAGCTCTCACACTTACTATTCCAATGCTCTCACACACACAAACTACTGAAAGGCTCTCATAAAAACGACTCAAAGGCGGTCATGAACACTTGTCAAGTGCTCTTATCAACACTAGTCAAAGACGGTCACGCACTACTAAAAGTCTTGCTCTCATAAACACTAGTCAAACGCGCTTATTCGAGCATATCACTGGCGCTCACTTGCGCACGTCACTGGCGCTCACATGCGCATGTCAATCACATTCATGCGCATTTGTCACTGGCGCTCATGTGTTCATGTCACTGACAGTCATGCGCGCATGTCACTGGAGCTCACACACGTCAATAACATTCAAGTCAATGGTGCTCACGTGTTCATGTCACTGACACTCATGCGCGCATGTCACTGGCGCTCAAACACACGTCAATAACATTCAATAGTGCAAATCTTAATTTAGTTAGGTACTTCAATTCAAAACGTGAAACTCATAGATGCACTGTACACACTCAGAGTGAAATATTTCATATTTCAAATACATATTTATAATTTTGATGATTATAGCTCATAGCAAATAAAAACTCCAAATTCCCTATCTTTAGAAACTAAAATATAACGTGAAAAGAAATAATTAATTACTTCAAGAAATAAAGTGATTTATACATGGCATGTCACAAAATTCGATAACTGAGGTCCCAGATTAGTCCATTAAGTCCCTGGCTTGTGAAAATATATGAGTAGTATTTTTATTGTATTATTGTTATTACTATATATTATTATATAATATATATAAAATATGGTGCCACGGTGTACGACTGGTTAGAGCATCAGCCTCACAGTTCTGAGGACCCGGGTTCAATCCTTGGCCCCGCCTGTGTGGAGTTTGCATGTTCTCCCCGTGCCTGCGTGGGTTTTCTCCGGGCACTCTGGTTTCCTCCCACATCCCAAAAGCATGCATTAATTGGAGACTCTAAATTGCCCGTAGGTGTGAATGTGAGTGCGAATGGTTGTTTGTTTGTATGTGCCCTGCGATTGGCTGGCAACCATTTCAGGGTGTACCCCGCCTCCTGTCCGATGACAGCTGGGATAGGCTCCAGCACGCCTGCGACCCTAGTGAGGAGAAGCAGCTCAGAAAATGGATGGATGGATGTTTCCTTTTTCAGGCGTGGTTTCTCGCTTCGTTTTTTTTTTTTCTCAGAGAGCCATTTGAGATTCTCACCGACAGCTATGTCAAAGCTAACCCATCTGTCATGGAGAATCCCACTTACCGCGCTGAGCAGCCGCTGAAGAGAAAGACGACAGCTTCTTCTACCTCAACAGAAAACCTACTCGGTTCGCCAGAATCACAGGCCAGTGTTCTCCTCTCAGTCGACAAGAAATTATTAATTACACTCAACTTGCTTAGCCAAGAAATCAACGAGCTCAAAAACAACTTGCAATTTACAAGTCAAGGAGCTAAGATTTAATTAATGCTGCACTCCGATCAAACACGTTGTCAATGACAGCGGAATTAAAAACTCTCAGGTTGGAATATAAAATCATGAAAGAAACCACCCTGGACATTCAATCATGAAGCATGCGCGACAATCTAATTTTCTCGGGCATTCCAGAAAATGTACCGTAAAATCGCGAGGCGCAGATTAAAAAATTCATGTCTGTGCTCAAGATTCCGTCGACAAGATTAACTTTCACCGTGTTCATTGATTAGGAGGCCCCCGTCCAGAAAATCGACAAGGTCCCATCATTCTAAGTTTGAACACTTCCAACAACAAGGTCGTGAGCTCAAAGGGACATCTTTTAGAATGAATGACCAATTCTCCAAGGAAATCAACGAGAGGCGTAAAATCTTGTACCTGTTGATGAAGAATAACCGTGAGAAAGACAAACAAGCATGGCTGGTTGGCAACAAGCTGTTCGTCGACGTTTACTGTTTTGTGTTGCCAACGTTCCCCCCTGGCTCTTCTAAATAAGTACTTCTCCTGATTTGTTGTTGTTAATAATTGTCAAAAGCTTGTTGTATTTTGTGTCCTTTTTTTTCATTTTGTTTAGACAAACAGAAAAATGGAACCATGCATCCCACTAGCATGAATCCATACTGTTTCCTGGCTCTTCTTCTACATACACACATCAAACACACAATCCTCACAACACTCTCCCTGCGTACTACAAACAACTACACGCCATATTATCCCCTCAGCACTACTGTTGGTTTTATGTTTGTTTGGTACCTTGTTTGGTACCCTTTTATGTACCCCGGCTTTGCTGAACTTAGATATATCATCCTTATCACTCTCTTTAAATAACATCCATCAACATAATACCATAAAATTTGCTGCAAACTGTCACAAAAACAACAACAACATAGTACCCAATCTATTCAAAATTACTGTACATGCACACATTATGCCACACTTAACTATTGTGTCATGGAATGTCAATGGCATTCGATCACAGGCAAAGAGAATTAAGATCATGGATTATATCACTAAATGTAAACCAGACCTCCTCCTTTTTTAAGAAACACCCCTTACTAAATCAGAAGAAAAATGCCTCATTGACTCTAATTTCACTCAGGCTATCTCGGCTTTTTATAACAGCAGACAAAGATGAGTCTCAATTCTAGTTAATAAAAGACTACTTTTTACAATAAATAGTACAGTAGCGGATCAAGAAGGGCGATACATAATTATACAGGCAACAATTTTTAACAAACTAAACACAATTGTCAATGTATATGCTCCTAATAAAGATGACCCAGCTTTTTTCCACGCGCTTGTTGCACACTTGCTTAATTTGTCAGACAATTCTACAATTATCATGGGAGGTGACTTTAACCTTCCTCTTAATTCCTATATAGATCGCTCAAATCTAAAAAATAGCAATTAACCACAATGCACCAATACATTAGAGCAGTATATGGCCGACTTTGGACTCGTTGACATACGGAGGCTAAAAAAACTTACTTTTTACTTTTTAGTATACTTTTTTTGTTTATACACTGCTCTTTCTCAAGAATAGATTTTCCTCTCGAACAATTCAATGGCTCAAAGAATTACCTCCAAAATACATCCAGTCATCATCAGTGACCACACACCAATTTCTCTCTGCCTAAAAATTTAGTCAAATCTGGTACCTCCACCAACATGGCGCTTTAACAAGTCCCTAATGAAAGACCCAGACTTTGATTCATTTGTGAGGAAAGAATCGGACGATTTTTTTAAATTCAATGACTTCCCAACCACAACAAGAAAAAAAACCCAAAAAAACAAGGACAATTGAGGAAGAATTAAACATCTCACAGAAGAATATGCAATTAATCTGACAGGTCCACTTAGAAACCAACTTCAAAAGGCAAAACATCAATTAAACATCATATCAAAAGAACAAAATTTCTACAACAGTTAAGATGCACTAACTTTGAGTACAATAATAAATCAGGCAAACCAACCAACGCAATAAAGAGGAATCATTACAGCCATTCAAGAATCAAACGGCAGTTGTACACAGTGACCGCTAGAAATAAATGAAATATTTTAGAATAATTATAGCATCTTACAGTGGCTGAAATAATTATTTAACACATCAGCATTTTTCTCACTAAATATACTTCCAAAGGTGCGATTGACCTTAAATTTTCACCTGATATTGGTAACAACCCAAGAAATCCATACATACATGGTAAATGGTAAAATGGTAAATGGACTGCACTTACACCATCACAGTGCCCATTGTACTTTACAAGGCCTCACATTCACCCAATCACACACACACACACACTCACACTAATGGATGACTGCCATGCAAGGCGCTGCCAGACCCACTGGGAGCAAATTAGGGATCAGTGCCTTGCCCAAGGACACGTCAACATGTGGACAGTCGTAGCCAGGATTCGAACCAGTGACCCTTCGGTCACTGGACGACCTGCTCTACCTACTGATCCAAAGAAAGTAGAACAAATAAGCTCAGAAATTAAGTTGTGTAAAAATGTGAAATGACAGGGAATGGGAGGTGTAAAAAATGCATGGAAAGCCAAGAAAACACCTAAAATCTATAAATAATAAAACAGCAATCCAGCCCCTTCTCAGCGCAAATGAATATCAGCTGGTTCAGTCCTAATTGATGGCCTACAAAAAGGTCTCATTGCCAAGGTGTGAGTCTAGACACATCTCATGATGGATAAGAGCAGAGAGCTGTCTCGAGACCATCTCAAATTCAGTGTTGCAAAACTTAATGATGGCATTGGTTACAGGCGCATATCTAAGCTTCTGAATGTTCCAGTGAGCATGGTTGGGGCCATAATACAGTACGTGAGTGGAAAGCCAATCATACCAGCATAAATTTGCTTTGATCATGTGCTCCTTGCAAGATTTCTGACAGGGGAGACCAAAGAATAATCAGAAGAGTTAACCAAGGACCACCTGTGAAGAGCTTCAAAAAGACCTGGAAATGAGCAAGTACAGTTCTCACAAGAAAAACAGTGAGTAAGGCACTCCGCCGCCGTGGCCTGTATGCACACTCAACATTCAAGACCACATTGCTGAAAAAAAAAAAAAAGCATGTCAAAGCTCATTTAAAGTTTGTTGAACAACATTTGGACAAGCCAGTCAAATACTGGGAGAATATAGTCTGGTCGGATGAGAGCAAATTTGAACTGTTTGGATGCCATAATGCACACCACGTTTGGAGGAGAAATGGCACTGCACATCACCCTGAAACACCATACCAACAGTGAAGTTCGGAGGTGGGAACATGATGGTGTGGGACTACTTTTCAGAAAATGGTACTGGTAAACTTCATATTATTAAAGGATGGATGAATGGGCAAATGTACGGGGACATTCATGAAAAAAATCTGCTGCCATATACGAGGATGATGAAAATGAAACGAGGGTGGACATTTCAGCAGGATAATAATCAAAAGCATACTGCCAAGGAAACTCTCAATTGGTTTCAAAGAAAAAAAGATAGAGCCGCTAGAATGGCCCAGCCAATCACCTGACTTGAATCCAATCGAAAATCTATGGAAAGAACTGAAACTCAAGGTCCATAAAAGAAGCCCACGGAACCTTCAAGATTTGAAGACTGCTTGCGTGAAGGAATGGGCCAAAATCACACCAGCACAATGCATGCGACTATTTTCTCCATACATGAGGCGTATTGAAGCTGTCCTTGCAAACAAAGGCTTTTATACAAAGTATTAAATAAATACCAGTTGGTGTGTTCAATACTTTCCCCCTATTTCATTTCACATTATTACACACAACTTAATTTCTGAGTTTATTTGTTCTACTTTCTTTGTATGTATGGATTACTTGGGTTGTTCCCAAAATCTGGTGAAATTTTCAGGTCAATAGCACCTCCATCCATCCATCCATTTTCTGAGCCACTTCTCCTCATTAGGGTCGCGGGCGTGCTGGAGCCTATCCCAGCTGTCATCGGGCAGGAGGCGGGGTACACCCTGAACTGGTGGCCAGCCAATCGCAGGGCCCATACAAACAAACAACCATTTGCACACACAGTCACACCTACGGGCAATTGAGAGTCGTGGGAGGAAACCGGAGTGCCCGGAGAAAACCCACGCAGGCACGGGGAGAACATGCAAACTCCACACAGGCGGGGCCGGGGATTGAACCCGGGTCCTCCATCGTTCTGCTGGGGGACTTCAATGGTCACGTAGGCAATGACAGTGAGACCTGGAAGGGCATGATTGGGAGGAACGATTTATTGTCCAATTTTTTTTTTCTGCCTCCACTTGCAGCCTCCGGCAACCTCACCAGGTGCGTCTGGAGGAGGAAGAGGCAGGCTGAACGGGACCGGGAGCTGCTGTCAGCACAGGCGGGCTACCTGTAGCCTGACGGAGAACCAGGCAAGTCCTGCAAGCAGTGCGGCGGGCCCAGAGCCCTCGGCTCGGAGCACGTCTTCTTCATGGGGGAGTTTTACTGTGCTGCCGAACACCGGGACGGCAAAAGCGCCAAAGAGTGGCTCCGGGAGCGGCAGGAGTCCAGCGGCGAAGCCCTCATGCCCAGCACGACTCTTTGCTCAGCAAAGAGGAGTCAGCGAAGTCGGCGGCCTCAGTGAAGTAGGTGGCCCGGGCTCGCCGTAAGATGTCGGTGTGCCAAAAGTGCGGCCTTCAGCGCCTTGCTGCGTATGGTCATAGCAACTACATAACAGCCAGCAGGCAAAGACTGACATTTTGTACCCGCTACGAGGGCAAGCCCAAGGAGCTGTGGTTGGCGGAGCAACGGGCCAAGGAAAAAGATGCCCTCTCGTAGGAGTCATTTAAAAACGACAATTGGGTGTTGTAATCTAACTACCTTCTCTCTCCCCATCCATCCATCCATTTTCTGAGCCGCTTCTCCTCACTAGGGTCGCGGGCGTGCTGGAGCCTATCCCAGCTATCATCGGGCAGGAGGTGGGGTACACCCTGAACTGGTTGCCAGCCAATCGCAGGGCACATACAAACAAACAACCATTCACACTCACATTCACACCTACGGGCAATTTAGAGTTGTCAATCAACCTACCATGCATGTTTTTGGGATGTGGGAAGAAACCGGAGTGCCCGGAGAAAACCCACGCGGGCACGGGGAGAACATGCAAACTCCACACAGGCGGGGCCGGGGATTGAACCCCGGTCCTCAGAACTGTGAGACAGACGCTCTAACCAGTCGTCCACCGTGCCGCTCGTCTCTCTCTTCCTCTTCAATATAAATCAATTTATTAATCTGATTATTCATATCAATGTATATAAAACTGTAAGCTGTCATTTCTTACAGTACTTGCCACCAAAGATTGGATCTTATTTACACAAATTGATGCCGACAAGGTTCGACTTGCCTTCTTCCGCTGCGTTATATCCTATAGATTTATTCATTTTGATCACACCTCTCATATATATATACATTATAGACTCATTTTGATCGATCCCCTGATTTATATATCGCCCCTTTTATATTGAGACACTGGGGGGGATCGAGTCCATGTTCCCTGCGCGCCGCTGGGCGTGTGTGTGTGTGTGTGTGTGTGTGAGTGTGTGTGTGTGTGTGAAAGCATTTGAATAGTCAGTGTGGGATCATGAATAATGTACCTAACGGCCCCTCATAGCTATTTATGCCCACGTACACGAAAATATCAGAACGATCGGCCTGGTAGTAGATAAGATTTTATGGACGAACACGTTTGCCTCTCGATAGATGCATCATTTGCATGAGGCTTGAAAGGGTGGCTCTCGCCCGCCATGTTGGTACCATTTTAATGATGAAACAAAATTAGCATTTTCAGCATATTAAATTAGCGATTGTTCATTGAACATAATTTTGGGGTGCTAGCTGTTGTTCATAGCTGTTATTCATATGGTAGTGCAATGATGTATGACAGCAATATAAGGTATACCAACTTGAACCAAGCCGGTCTGGAAACTCAACCAAGTTGTCTTTTTTTTTTCCTGAAAAGTTGTCATTTTGGAGATGAGGGGATTCCACTGGACAGCTACAATATAAAATATGAGTGAATATAGTTTACCATACTTTATAGTATAGAACATTCCTCATTCCTATTGTGCATTCCGGCTTTGCAGTGTCTCCAGCCTTTTTTTTTGTTATTTTTTTTTTTTTTTTAAACGTTGTCATCTTCGAGGTGGGGGGATTCCACCCGACAGCGACAATGTATAAAATATAACTAATTACTAATTTTATATTATAGTACATTCCTTCTTCCACACCAGCTATGCAGGGAATTTGGTCTCCGCTTCGGCCTTCTATTGTACGTCACACCATGGTAGGGTGGGTGAAAAAGGGGTGTTCCAAATGCAATTTGTTATTTAACTAATGCTCCAAAAATTATTGATATTATTGTAAATGACTGCCAGTTTCATTTTCTTGAGCAAAAACACATGAGAACTTGTTAGTGAAATATGGACCACGAAGACCATATACGTCATTTAACTATAGTGATAATTTATGATGCAACAGTGGATGAAACAGCAAATTGTGCATTCATTGTGAAGATCATTGCGGCAGGTTTGGTTCCAATAATTGGGAGCGGATGACGACCATAACCTCAAAATATTCCCCTATCTTTTAATTTTCATCCACATCCCCTTTTAGATCACGTTCCCTATGAGTGGGCCAACAACCCAACACTTAAGAGTATTGTGCTTTACAATGATAGTAATGGGGAAGAGCGTCTCCCTTTCACTGGCCGCGAGGCAGAGGGGCGAGAATGGGAAGTAGAACTGGGGGTTAAAAAAAAAAAGAAAAAAGAAAAAGAAAAAAGAAAAAAATCAACGGAACCAGCCTGGTTGAATTATCGCGCTGGCCGTGGTCGCTCACATCACACCTTTGCCGGACGTGAGTGCACCAATAACCCGATCAAGAGGACTGAGGTGGGAGGAGCATGTCGGTGTGGCGCGAGTGAAGCAAATGCATATTCAGTGTGTATAAAAACCCTGCGATCCAACTGTGGCGAGGGACGTGAGTCTGAACGTCACATCAAAGGACGTAATGTCACTATGAATGCTTGGCCACCCCAAGCGTCTCCACTATCAGATACTGTGATATGGAATAATCAGAGCCAAGCTGTTTTCCATATTTAAATTGGGGAAGATGAGCGATCTACTCCGACCAAAGCGCATTTAAATGTCACATAATAATATTAAATCCAACCGTCTCAAATGCCTGCTGGAAAACACCAACTAGAACAGCTTGAAAAGGGACATTCTGTTCATCCATCCATCCATTTTCTGAGCAGCTTATCCTCACAAGTGTCGCGGGAGTGCTGGAGCCTGTCCCAGCTATCTTTGGGCAGGAGGGGGAGTACACCTGAACTGGTTGCCAGCCAATCGGAGGGCACATACAAACAAACAACCATTCACACACACATTCACACCTACGGGCAATTTAGAGTCTTCAATTAACCTACCATGCATGATTTTGGGATGTAGGAGGAAACCGGAGAAAACCCACGCAGGCCCGGGGAGAACATGCAAACTCCACACAGGCGGGGCCGGGATTGGAACCCCCGGTCCTCAGAACTGTGAGGCAGATGCTCTAACCAGTTCTCCATCGTGCCGCCATTTTGTTCATTTCCAACTGAAATTATCACACAAACCTGATAAAACCTGGAAGCCGTCACCTTATCGTGGTGGAGGGGTTTGTGTGTCCCAATGAGCCGAGGAGCTAAGTTGTCTGGGGCTTCACGCCCCTGGTAGGGTCACCCATGGCAAACAGGTACTAGGTGAGGCACCAGACAAAGCACGGCTAAAAGACCCCTATGATGAAAATTATGAATGGATCATAAATATTACAACTTGGTTCATTAAAACTGCAACTTCCCGACTGAGTCACTTGGTCCATTGGCAATAGGAATCCTCGGTAACCCTGCCGAATTATATAGTCTGAGGGAGTCTCGGTGGTCACTTTCGTTCTAGGTAAATGTTGCTGTGTTGTGGCTTTTGCGTTTGTTGTGACGTTAGCAACTGTGACCTGTCTCGGCCACTTTAGAAACCTAAGCCAGGAATAAACCTACACTCATAAATATCATCTAATGGATTGCGAGCAGCAACTTGTTTGCATGGGGTCATAGTGAGATTGTGCTCAAGAACTGTTATCGTCTTTTTATTGCAATTTTGTGAATTTTGGTATAGCATCAAACAAAAGAAGCTGCAATAATGACACCTATTCCAACTGAATACCTCTTCCACAAACACACACACACACAGTTTTTCCTACATAGGGAGGGTAGCAATGGCAAAGAGGACTGTAACTCAGCACCTGCGGCCAATGTCTGGAGGCCAAACTGTGGTTCACAATGTTAGGAATTTACCTAGAAAACTCCCCGTCTATTTTTCTCCATCTTTTTTCCCTCTCTGGACCGGCACGCTCGTCATGCTGGCATTCCACTTATTTGTGAGTGACTCACTCGCTCAGGACTGCTGTTAAATACTTCAAAGTAGCCTTGCTGCCCAGAGTCCCCATGCTGCTCTGACATCACTGAACGCCTATTTTCACAGCTGCTGCTCTCTTTGCCAAAGCGGCCCACTCCTCACCTCTTCTCTCTTCCGCTTCAGTATGTGTGCGAGTGTGTGTGTCTGTGTGCGTCTGTGTGTGTTGGGGGTATATATGTGTGAGGGGAAGGTCTTATGAATCCGAAAGTGTGTTTGTTGGCGTTATAATAAGTAGAGTACATGCCAAGGTGTTTTACATGCCCCTCACAATAAACTGCTGTTTTTGTATGTTAGTAGTGGAGGTTAGGGGTCATTGACTTTGAAAGTTGTGCTAGAATTTGAGCTTGTTCCCCCCATAAATTCACAAGCGGTATGATGTCTTCTTCCTCTGTTTTTCCTGGAATGCTGAAGGGTCACAAAGATGTGCGAGTTGACACTGAAATGGCATATTTTCTGCCCTGTAATGGCAACTAACTGAATGAAAGCATGGCTAATGCAGGGATCCTTGGTAGCATCATGCAGGCAGGAGCTGTCATTCATGGTCTCTAAATTCATGCAGAAAAAAATTAATTCATGACCATCAAGCATCACCAACCACTCTTTGGCTCTTACCAAAAGGTCATTTTGTAATTTTCAAGCAGGAACTCCAAAGCTCTGGAAGATTCCATCTAAGACCTGCAGCAGTTCTCACACAAACCTTAATTACATAATTGTGGCTGGCATGCATGTGCCTTTTGAAACATGGCCACATGGACCGTTGTAGTTAAAGTTTCATGTAAAAATATGATGTGCAGTGACAGTGCATAGTGCAAAAAATAGCATACATATTTGCTGCTATGTCACTTCAAGTTCTTTCAAGTAGAAATCTAGTTGACAGTGTCCACAAGAAGAACTGTAATTGTTGTCAGCAGAGTGATGAGCGATGACTACCGTATGATTGTGAAACTGAGTATTGAAGGGTGACAGTTACTCAGTCTTGTAAGGACTTGGGCTTTGGAGTCAGAGGACATAGGTTCAAGTCAAACTGTGGGCATAAATGTAAAAGAATGGCAACTAATTGTTGGAGTTGAAGTGGTGCAGCATTCTTTAGGCACCTCTTTCAGACTGAATCTCTCCTTGCATGCTTGCATGTGTGTGACCTGGTTCTGTGTGTGGTGTGCAACAAAAAGTATACATCACAGAGTGAGTTGAATTTTCCCCTGAGTATAATACATTAAACATTTTTTTAATTTGAGTTGTTGTTTTGGCAACGATATAATGAGCAAATACAGTATAACTAGAATGTCAGCCTACAAGGAGTTGCTTAGCAGACTATTTCCTGGTTGCAATGATGCCAAAGTGACTCAAATGATGAAGATAAATTACCTCCTGCCATTATAAATGACTGGATTATCCATCCATCCATTTTCTGAGCCGCTTCTCCTCACTAGGGTCGCGGGCGTACTGGAGCCTATCCCAGCTGTCATCGAGCAGGAGGCGGGGTACACCCTGAACTGGTTGCCAGCCAATCGCAGGGCACATACAAACAAACAACCATCCGCACTCACATTCACATCTACGGGCAATTTAGAGTCTCCAATTAATGCATGTTTTTGGGATGTGGGAGGAAACCGGAGTGCCCGGAGAAAACCCATGCAGGCACGGGGAGAACATGCAAACTCCACACAGGCGGGGCCGGGGATTGAACCCAGGTCCTCAGAACTGTGAGGATGACGCTCTAACCAGTCGGCCACAGTGCCGCCATGACTGGATTAACGATTTCAAAAAGTAGACTGTTGACAGGGAAAAGGCCTTCAATGTGAGAGACCATGACATGAAAAAAAAAATCCCCATGTGTGTCCTTACTGCTGTAATAGTGTGTGGCGTATGCGAAAACAATAACTCCACTGACAATCAAAATTCCCGTCTTCCAAACCCGAAGTTTGACATAATACCAGAATTGACCTGTGAGATGCAGCGTGTACCACAAGGCAAGGATATACTGAAGTATTCAGTTTGGGGCAGTTCATCTCAATACGCTTGCAGGAGGTCCTTTATCCCAACACCAATTAGAATGTTTAATTCTTCAATTATATATATTATATATATAAATTCCTTAGTTTTTGTTGGATACTGAAGACATTTGGGTTTCAGATCAAAAGTTGAATATAACACAAAAGTCCATAATTCCAGCTTTCATTTCATGGTATTAACATCTCGACGTTTTGTATTGACTATGCCCAATGGTTTTGTAGTAGATCAGTAGTTCTGATCGATTTTCCCTCTTTTCTCAGGTTCAAAATGGTTTGCTTTTCTGGCAGACAGCTCTCTGGTCCTCATGTTTGCTTAACAGCAAATGCAGTTTTCACAGGTGAAACCCAAAGCCAAAAACAAGCACTGTCTAATGTTTAATAAATCAATTGAAAAGGCAACACCTGAGCAACTAGAAACACCCATCAGTTACATGTTCCAATACCTTTGCTTACTTGAAAAGTGGGTGGTTCAAACAAAAGGTGGTCTGTCCTGAGTTGTTTAACACATCTGTGATGTAAATACCATGAAATAAAAGCTGGATTTCTGAACTTTTGCCTCATATACATCTTTTGATCTGAAACCCAAATCAGTATTCGACAAAAACAAAGGAATTGACCTTGCCCTTCCAATACTTTTGGAGGGGACTTGTATGACTGGTCATCATGCATGATGAATCTGTTTTGTCTGTAATGCCAATCACCCACCAAAACATCATGCTAATTGCAAAATAGGTTGTATTTTAACATTTGTGTATGAACTGTAGTATAAACCAGTGATTCCCAACCAGGGTGCCGTGGCAAACTAGTGCGCCATGAGAGATCATCAGGGGTGCCAGAGGAAAGTTTCCAATTTCATTTGATTTGTCCAAAAATTGCTATTTATTAATTACAAATATATCTTTGTTTATCGATCTATAACAGCAACATATACATCCATCCATCCATTCATTATCTACACCGCTTATCCTCATAAGGGTCGTGGGTATGCTGGAGCCTATCCCAGCTAACTGCGGACAGGAGGGGGGTACACCCTGAACTAGTTGCCAGCCAATCGCAGGGCACATATAAACAAAGAAGCATTCACACTCACATTGTGAAATACAGCATATGTCCATGGCAACAATTCTCTCTACTTTATTACAGCACTGTAAAGATGAGAAGCTGAACATTACGTTATGATCATGATATGAATGCACACCCAAGCAGAGGAGTTTAGAGTCATCAATTAACCTACCGTGCATGTTTTTGGGATGTGGGAGGAAACCAGAGTACCCGGAGAAAACCCATGCAACCACGGGGAGAACATGCAAACTCCACACAGGTGGGGCCGGTATTGGAAACCCCAGTCTTCAGAACTGTGAGGCAGATGTTTTGATTTTATCATAGGTATGCAGTATTAATAGGCATAATAATAAAATTATATTCTATTGCTGAGTAGAAATAAAGTTACAAATATCTGTGGAGAAAGTAATTTTTTTCTTACACTGAGCAAGTCCACAGTGTGGTGAGTGAGACACGTGCATTTACGGTTCATTTAGTTTAGATTCGAGAGGAGATTGGCAATGGTAAATCTGCTTGGAGAGAAAGGATACCTCCAACCACAAAAGTAGACACTGACAAATGTATTTGTAGAAAAGTAAGTGTATTTCCAAATTTAACCCTGCAAACAAGTGTTACTGAACGACCTGATCCATAAAATTGTCCCAAAAACAATAGCTTTCAGTTGAATACACTCAGTTTTACTCAAGATTTAGTTTCTTAGTACAGTGGAACCTCGGATTTAACGGATATCGAAAGTAACGGACAGTACATGTGGCCAAAATTTTTTCGAGTCGTCACTTAAACTGCCGTTCAAAAGTTTTGTTTGTTCCAGCATTGGCCGCTGTTGTTTACTGTTGATGTGGTGCAATATAGGCAGAGAAGAGGACACACATACAGTATTTCTGGGTTTACAGATATACATTAGGACTAGATCCAGCCAACAGACATGCCCATGCCTACGTGGCAACTATGTTGACTTTGGCGACATTCAACAATGCACTGACGTGGCGGCTATGACGGCAGGAGTTTTATCTATTGTCGCATAGAGCTCTGCGCAGAGAGAGCACACATGGATGCGGTGTTTAAGACGAATACGATACTCTGGAGTCTGGAACATGCTACTGTTTTTTGGTACAGTAACAGTTTTTTTGTCAAGCCATTCCTCTATGGCAGCGGATTTAGAAATAGGAAGCACACTAATTCCTCACGACTCATGAAAGCGGCCCACCTTGACTCACCTACAACCTACACCTACAACAACAACAACTGATTGTCGCCACCGACAGCCTACCAGCGTGGTAAGTTTAGATAAAATGTTTTCAAACATTTTCAAGCTTTTTTATATTTATTTACAATAACTTTGTACTGTACTGGATGTTTTAGGCCGTGCATATGACCACAAAAAAAGTGCTTCAATATAACGGACAATCGCCTGTATTAGTCTCCCCTATTAGTCCGTTAAATTGAGGTTCCACTGTATATGGTATCAAGCCTAACCCAAAAGAAAAAAAGAAAAACATCTGAGATCGATCAGGTGAAGTAACAAATCAACAAAGTCCTCCAATTAAAAAATGGGAAATCCCTTATTTGTCCTACCACACTCCTGGGAAATAGGTGGCCACAGGATCCTGAATGTACCTTGAGACATCTGAGGTGGGGTCCAGTCAGCAGCTAGCACAGCTCAGCCTATCAGATTCTATCAGCAAAAAAAAACAAAAAAAAACAAATCCCAAATAATAAATAAATAAAAATAAAAACCGCATTTATTATTAATTATTTTACTCTCCTTGGGTTCAAGCATCATAGGAATTGACCAAATCACTTTCCAGCTTACAAAAAATATCTTCAGTGATCAGTTTTTTTTCAGAGCCGTTTTCTCTCAAGGAATGTCTAAGAAAGCCGTCCCTCTCTGAACGTGTGCGGCACTGCGGTACATTCATGTTACGTGGGGAAAAAACAATATTTAGTGGGAAATATCACATTAAATGGAAAATAAGTATCAATCTTTCTATGCAGACTGCCAGAAAATACAGAGAAGAAACAGTAGTAGAAGAAGAAGAAATAAAAGAAGATAGGCTTACTGTTAGCTTATCTAGTAACTACATTGAGGCTGCAAACGCTCCTTTTCCTTTTTGTTGTGACGAATGACTTTTGAGACACGTTGTATAAACTCTCAACCGAAGTTTCTTCTTTATTTGTGTTCAGAACAGCCCCAAATCATTCGTTTCACATCACAATCACGGAGTCCGTGGTTCAGCCCAATCAGCCCAGCACTTAAAAATTTGCCATCGTAAATATTAAACATGTTTAATATTTTAGATTGTTGACCCTTACCACTTGGAGAGCAGACTGGGGAGGAGAAATCACTCAAAACAGAACCCACAGCACAGGATAATTGCTCAGGATAATATTTTACAGGCATTTGATAATGACTGACATTAATCGGAAGGAGGGAATCCAGCTAAAAATTGGGTTTATTATCAGTACATGTGTACTGGACTCAAGAGGACCTCACCATGAATTGTCATATCGCAAGACAATTCTATACTTTTGTGATAGTGGGAGAATTAATCAACAAAGGACATTTTCAACACTCTAGCTCTCATCTATCTGTGCAATGGCCTACTGTCATCATTCTTGATTATGACACCACTATAACATTTGGACGCTACATCATTGTAATGGACTGCGAGGTGATTACAACGCAGTGCTGTGTGGCTGCTCCTGACAGTCACAAAGCACAATGGGGAGCAGTCATATCTCTTGAGGCCCTCTCGGCGACAAACAAAGTTACACTGTATAACTTTCTCTTTGGGGTGGCTGTCACCAAGATGACAGTGGTTAATGACACCAGATGATGCATTTGTAATGAATGACTTTTTCTTCTTTCACCCTTATTGTACTGTACTACGTGAGAGACAAATTGTTGAGTGCCTCATCTAAAGGTCAGCTGTGGAGAAAAGCTCTCTTTGTATAATTTCATGAAGCAGACAAACCATTTAGAAAAAAATGGAAGCAAACAATTAAGTTGACAACATACCAGAAAAAACTACAGTACTATTTCTTACTGGTTTCAACTCTACAGTTAGAAGTAGCATATATAACAATCATAATTCATGATAGCATTTTCTAACCTGGGCACAACACAGATCAACAGAATTGCTTTGACCCGTTTTCCTGATGTTGACACATATTTGCGCGGCGACTTGATGCTTTTGTCAAAATTCATTGGGGCAATCATAACTTCCCCATTGGCCAATGAAAAAAATGGTTGACGCAATCATGCCCACCAACATGTTCGAAAGGCAAACTCAAAAGTCAGACAGACACCCACTGAAGAAATGACTCCCTAAACAGTAGAGGAGTAAACCCACAAAAGCACATGGCTAACCACAAGTGTGGAGAGAAGGAAAAACAGCACCGACAGCTAGAATTGGTGGGGCACTATTTCCACTTGTTCCTAATGCACAGTCACCGCTGAAGCCATTTTTTTCAATGCAGAACATGGTAATTTCCAATTGAGCATGCAGAATGCAAATACTATCACGTCCTGATCTTGAATTGCATGCTAACTGTGCTCACCAGCATGTAAAACAGTGGAAAATGCACGAGTCAATGTGCAATCTTAGTCTGTCATTAGGCCAGCGAAGCAATAGTCACAGGAAGTTCTAAGTGTTGACTCAGAGCTGAGATAAAACCGTCCTTCTCTGTTTGCATGTCTCTACCAAGAGATCAATGCCTGTTTGTCTGGAAATTTTCTTTCTTAATCCTCTTTCCTTTCCTCTGTGCCTAGGAATGTCTAAGACAGTAACTTTCTGATGCAGTCCTGCGAGTCCATCCCTTTTCAAATGTCTGAATTGACAGGTTCTGGAAACCATTAACATTAATTATGCTGACAAGAACTTGACCATTGTGCATAACAAAAAAAAAAAGTTTTCTACACATGAGAGCCTTCCAAATGAACTATCTTAACAGAATGGACAAACAAGGATGAATTCAGAGGTTGTCTGTGAAATATGAGGAACTGGGCTGGAAATTGCATGTTCTGCCAAAAAGATATCTTCACATGACTCACCCAGAAGGTCACACCAGGAAGGTCACATTGACAGATAGATGTTGTGCTGGGGTGGGGGGCATCAAAATTAAAAAGAAAAATCCTATCGCATTTAGTCTAGCAAGGCTGGATATCTGCATAAGTGAGTGTGCATTAGAGTCATACAGAGAGAAAAAAACGACAATAGGAGGAGAGGAAGGGCTGCTGATAAAAGAAGAGAGTTCACATAGTCTCTGACTTGTCTTTGATGCAATGGAGGGAAATATGATTACCCAGCTAACAAAAGCTACAGAGAGAATGAAGGCGATAAATTGCATCCCTGTGTGCCCAAACAAACCAAAATGTGAAGTTACTTTAAACTGGAGTTGGGCAGGGCCGCGGCACATTGATTAACACTGTTGCCTTTCAACAAGAACGTTCTAGATTCACTTACATAGCTCGCTTGGGCTTTGTGTTACAGTCCCAAAACATTCAAAGTCGGTTGTGTGAACGTGTAAATGTCTAATATGTCTGTCTGTCCTGCGATTGACTGGTGATCAAACCAGGGCGCTCGACGTCACTGACCGTAAATCAGCCTGTGACTCTCAACGTTGCTGCAAAAATGTGTGGGGAAAAGGGTTGGGTGTCAATCGGGATACGTTTACACTTGGCGCCACCTGCTGTGCAAACTCCAATCACTCGTCATCTGTCACAGACTGCATTTCAGAGCCTTGCCTGCCCCCTAAAGGGCATCAACGGCACTGCAGGATGACAGAGTGAATTGCACGAGCAAACACCAGGGGGAAAAAGTGAGTCCAGTGTCTGAAAGGCCTTTGCTTCACTCTCCATCTTCTACTTTAATATAAATATTGACATATCTTTACAAATTTACAAAATGAGCATCAACTCCACACTGACTAATGATCATGACGACTCAACGTTTATCTCTGTGCCTAACTTCCGCACTCTCTCTAGGCCAAATCTAAAATCCAGCATACTCACACATGAAGATGCATCTTTGGAGATTGCCTGATGTAGCCTCACATGAACCGAAGCACCAAGAAGTAGATTGGTTGCTTTGCTTAGGTGGCACATTGGCAGTGTAGCATTTTCTGAGACTTCCATTATTTCCTTTTTCTTTGACAAAACTCAGCATCAAGATGCTGTGTGATCGGTGTGCAAATAAGTGAATTACTTTCTTTTCATCAGGCCATGTCACCGTGAAGCAACATTTTAGACCATACAGTCAGGCCTATGAGTACAGTACACACAGACAATGAGTCACTGGGCTGCAAGATAATTCTTTATAACTTTTCCATTAAATCGTATTAAATCGTATCTAGAAGTGCTTGTTGATTTTTGACTTTTGGCAAGACCCTAGAGGCTCTGAGTTTCTCATGAATTCTTTCTCTGAGGTGCCCTCACATGTTCTCTCTCACTCATATTCGAATGATATAAAATTTTAATGGGAAATTTGCACATGGACGACGCCAAAGCACACACAAATCCTCTTACTGTCACCTAACAGTGACAGCAGGTTGATGTTTTGAATAAAGATGTTTGTAGTGCCTGCTGGGGGAGCCTACAATGACTAAAACAGGTCAGATTAAAAAAACATACCCAGCAGGGACAGTTAGCAAACCAAAAGTGCACTAATGACAGAAACGTGTGGGTGGGTGAGGGTGTGGGTGTGAGTTTGATTCTTTCTTGCAATGATTTTCTTGGAAACTGCAAAGAGGACAGTGAATCCTCACTGGTCGAACACATTCTGTTACAGGACATGGTTTGCCTTGCGATTTTTAGGGGGATTTCAAATAAATGCACACTACGTTCTGACAGGAGACAAGCTCCTTCAATGACAGATTGCTGTCACAGAGACACAAAAATACAAATAGACTCAGGGACTTTATTGTAGTGCCATCAGAATGAGCAATGAAGCAGCTAGGGGGCCTGGAGAGTTGACTTGGGAGTTGTGTTATCAATCTATTTTGAGCCTGGTGACACATAACAATTTTTAACATCTTAAAAGGAACCCCAAGTGTAATGACATTTGTTTTTTTATGATCTCTTGTGATTGAAGTAACATAACAATAAAATAAAACCTTCAAAAATCATTTCCAGATGTATATATTTTTATTAAACCTTAGTTCGACATGGGGGCACGATGGCCGACTAGTTAGAGCGTCAGCCTCACAGTTCTGAGGTGCGGGGTTCAATCCCCGTCCCTGCCTGTGTGGAGTTGGCATGTTCTCCCCGTGCCTGCGTGGGTTTTCTCCGGGCACTCCGGTTTCCTCCCACATCCCAAAAACATGCATTAATTGGAGACTCTAAATTGCCCGTAGGCATGACTGTGAGTGCGAATGGTTGTTTGTTTCAATGTGCCCTGCGATTGGCTGGCAACCAGTTCAGGGTGTACCCCGCCTCCTGCCCGATGACAGCTGGGATAGGCTCCAGCACGCCCGCGACCCCAGTGAGGAGAAGTGGCTCAGATAATGGATGGATGGATGGATGATCTCTTGTGATTGAAGTAACATAACAATAAAATAAAACCTTCGAAAATCATTTCCAGATGTATATATTTTTATTAAACCTTAGTTCGACATGGGGGCACGATGGCCGACTGGTTAGAGCGTCAGCCTCACAGTTCTGAGGAGCTGGGGTTCAATCCCCAGCCCCGCCTGTGTGGAGTTTGCATGTTCTCCCCGTGCCTGCGTGGGTTTTCTCCGGGCACTCCGGTTTCCTCCCACATCCCAAAAACATGCATGAATTGGAGACTCTAAATTGCCCGTAGGTGTGAATGTGAGTGCGAATGGTTGTTTGTTTGTATGTGCCCTGCGATTGGCTGGCAACCAGTTCAGGGTGTACCCTGCCTCCTGCCCGATGATAGCTGGGATAGGCTCCAGCACAGCTGCGACCCTAATGAGGAGAAGCGGCTCAGAAAATGGATGGATGGATAGTTCAACATACAGTAGGTCGCCATTGTTATTTGTGTCCCAGTTCATTCTGGATAGTGACGTCAAAAGGGGTTGCGCCAAGTTTCACTGGTGTTTTTAGCAGTAGCTACAAGTAGCAGCCGGTGGCAGCCGGTGGCAGCGATGGTCAAAGACATGAGGAGAAAGAAGAATAAACCAGCAATGAAAATGGATATGAGAAAGAAGATGACGGGTGGTGATGTCTTTGTGGCTAGTGCATGGAAAACCGACTGAGAAAGAGGGTATCTGCAGTAAGCAGCTCTGCTTCACTGTGTTCACTAGAGTCATCAGGCAAAAAAAAAATATCTTCTGAATTACTGTCACCATCTGCATCAAAGACGATATCACGTTCAACCGAGCAGTTGTGGTCCTTGATTGACCAGTGTACATCAGCTTGCCACTGTACAATGAGATCGCACATGCACAGCTCTGTCTGAGTAGATTCATCAGACATAAGTGGTGGACCCTGTACACTCAGTACTTTATCACATTTATTCAACAATAAACAGACAGACTGATACAACCCCAATTCTAATGAAGTTGGGACGTGTTAAACATAAATGAAAACAGAATACGATGATTTGTAAATCATGTTCAACCTTTATTTAATTGAATACACGACAAAGACAAGATATTTAATGTTCAAACTAATCGTCTTTATTGTTTTTAGGAAATAATCATTAACTTAGAATTTTATGGCTGCAAAACGTTCCAAAAAAGCTGGGACAGGGTCATGTTTACCACTGTGTTACATCACATTTTCTTTTAACAACATTCAATAAAGGTTTGGGAACTGAGGACACTAATTGTTGAAGCTTTGTAGGTGCAATTCTTTCCAATTCTTGCTTGATGTACAGCTTCAGCTGTTCAACAGTCTGGGGTCTCCGTTGTCGTATTTTAGGCTTCATAATGCGCCACACATTTTCAATGGGAGACAGGTCTGGATGGCAGGCAGGCCAGTCGAGTACCCGCACTCTTTTACTACGAAGCCACGCTGTTGTAACACGTGCAGAATGTGGCTTGCCATTGTCTTGCTGAAATAAGTAGTGACCTCCATGAAAAAGATGTTGATTGGGTGGCAGCATATGTTTCTCCAAAACCTGGGTGTACCTTTCAGCATTAATGGTGCCTTCACAGATGTGGAAGTTACCCATGCCATTGGCACTATCACAGCCCCATACCATCACAGATGCTGGCTTTTGAACTTTAACAGTCCAGATGGTTATTTCGTCCACAATTTCCAAAAACAATTTGAAATGTGGACTCGTCGGACCACAGAACACTTTTCCACTTTGCATCAGTCCATCTTAGATGAGCTCGGACCCAGAGAAGCCGGCGGCGTTTCTGGGTGTTGTTGATAAATGGAGAGTTTCAAGTTGCACTTACGGATGTAGCGCCAAACTGTATTTACTGATATTGGTTTTCTGAAGTGTTCCTGAGCCCATGTGGTGATATCCTTTACCTATTGATGTTGGTTTTTGATGCAGTGCCGCCTGAGGGATCGAAGGTCACGGGCATTCGGTGTTGGTTTTCGGCCTTGCTGCTTACATGCAGTGATTTCTCCTGATTCTCTGAACCTTTTGATGATATTATGCACCGTAGAGAATGAAATCCCTAAATTCCTTGCAATTGTACATTGTACTTAAACTGTTCGACTATTTTCTCACGCACTTTTTCACAAAGAGGTGAACCTCGTCCCATCTTTGCTTGTGAATGACTGAGCAATTCAGGGAATTTTTATACCCAATCATGGCACCCACCTGTTCCCAATTAGCCTGTTCACCCGTGGGATGTTCCAAACAGGTGTTTGATGAGCATTCCTCAACTTTCTCAGTCTTGTTTTCCACCTGTCCCAGCTTTTTTGGAACATGTTGCAGCCATAAAATTCTAAGTTAATGATTATTTGCTAAAAACAATAAAGTTTATTTGTTTGAACATTAATATCTTGTCTTTGTTGTGGATTCAATTAAACACAAGATTTGATGCTCAATATACTATTTATCGGCATGGTGAACGACTGGTTAGAGCGTCTGCCTCACAGTTCTGAGAACCAGGGTTCAATCCCCGGCCCCGCCCGTGTGGAGTTTGCATGTTCTCCCAGTGCCTGCGTGGGTTTGCTCTGTGCACGTAAATTGCCCGTAGGTGTGAATGTGAGTGCGAATGGTTGTTTGTTTAAATGTGCCCTGCGATTGGCTGGCAACCAGCTGTACCCTGCCTCCTGCCCGATGATAGCTGGGATAGGGTCCAGCACGCCCGCGACCCTAGTGAGGAGAAGTGGTTCAGAAAATGGATGCATGGATATACTATTTATGTGTGTGTCGCGGCTGCCCGGCTCGCTTAAAACCCGAAAATATATTTTCATCTCGGTGAGGGTGTGAATGGTTGTCAGTGTCTATATGTGCCCTGCGACTGTCTGGCGACCAGTTCAGGGTGTAGTCCGCCTTTCGCCCGAAATCAGCTGGGTTAGGCACCAGCGCCCCGTGACCCTAACCAGGATGAGCGGTGTTGAAAATGGATGGATGGACGTTTACACACGAGAAACAGCCCAAAAGGCTCACCAGGCAGAGATGATTAATTATATACAGTAACTATGTGTAATATGTTTGTATTGAACTTTGATGGGTGGATTCATCCACATTTATCAGCCATGCTGAAATCTGTTTCCTCCTTACCTTCAGTGCTGTACATATGTGGCGGATAGGTTTTTGTTCCCTGCTCCTTTTAAATGTGCACACTCAAGTCAGTTTCTTGTACAACCCAATTCCAATGAAGTTGGGACGTTGTGTTAAACATAAATAAAAACAGAATACATTGATTTGCAAATCACGTTCGACTGATATTTAATTGAATACACTACAAAGACAAGATATTTAATGTTCAAACTGATAAACTTTATTGTTTTCAGCAAATAATCATTAACTTGGAATTTTATGGCTGCAACATGTTCCAAAAAAGCTGGGACAGGGTCATGTTTGCCACTGTGTTACATCACCTTTTCTTTTAACAACATTCAATAAACGTTTGGGAACTGAGGACACTAATTGTTGAATCTTTGTAGGTGTAATTCTTTCCCATTCTTGCGTGATGCACTATTTTACTACGAAGCCATGCTGTTGTAACACGTGCAGAGTGTGGTTTGGCATTGTCTTGCTGAAATAAGCAGGGGTGTCCATGAAAAAGACGTCGTTTGGCAGCATATGTTTCTCCAAAACTTGTATGTACCTTTCAGCATTAATGGTGCCTTCACATATGTGTAAGTTATCAATGCCATTGGCACTAACACAGCCCCCTACCATCACAGATGCTGGCTTTTGAACTTTGCGTCCATAACACTCCGGATGGTTCTTTTCCTCTTTGGCCCGGAACAATTTGAAATGTGGACTCGTCGGACCACAGGACACTTTCCACTTTTTATCAGTCCATCTTAGATGAGCTCGAGCCCAGAGAAGCTGGCGGCGTTTCTGGATGTTGTTGATAAATGGCTTTTGCTTTGCAAGGTAGAGTTTAAAGTTGGATTTACGGATGTAGCGCCAAACTGTATTTACTGACATTGCTTTTCTGAAGTGTTCCTTAACTGTTCAACTATTTTCTCACGCACTTTTTCACAAAGAGGTGAACCTCGCCCCATCTTTGCTTGTGAATGACTGAGCAATTCAGGGAAGCTCCTTTTATACCCAATCATGTCCCCCACCTGTTCCCAATTAGCCTGTTCTCCTGTGGGATGTTCCAAACAGGTGTTTGATGAGCATTCTTCAACTTTCTCAGTCTTGTTTTCCACCTGTCCCAGCTTTTTTGGAACATGTTGCAGCCATAAAATTCTAAGTTAATGATTATTTGCTGAAAACAATAAAGTTTATCAGTTTGAACATTAAATATCTTGTCTTTGTAGTGTATTCAATTAAATATAGGTTGAACATGATTTGTAAATCATTGTATTCTGTTTTTATTTATGTTTAACACAACGTCCCAACTTCATTGGAATTGGGGTTGTATGTTTCTTAAGTTCCAAGCAGAGTATGTATGCTGAAATTTTATTTTAGGTAGACTCAAAATCACAGCGCATGGCCAAAGCTGTCCCTTTTCGTTCTCCACCCATCCATTTTATATACCACTAATGCTCACTTGGGTCACTGGTGAGCTAGGGCCTTTCTGGTTTATGCCATGTTTCACGTAAATGAGTCACTCTCAAAACTTTGCTTATGTGAGGGGTCGTGGCGCATACATGTGCAAAATAAACTCAGTGTAGACCATGTTCCCCACATTGCGATCCTTCTCAAATGTGGATTGTCAAGCATCGAAGCCATTCTGTAGCAATGCCAACTTCGATGGTTCGGCCATGTTCTAAGGATGCCTGACAATCTCCTTCCTAAGATTGTCCTGTACTCACAACTTCGTAATGGCAATTGATCCCACGGTGCTCCAAAAAAACGATACATTGACTACATTTAAAAAACAAAAAACAAAACACCAAGACATGATAATGATCTTAAAACTGTTAAAGCCTCTGCTGCTGAGCGAACTCAATGGGGACTGACACCTGGTACAAGTTCAGACTTCCCAAGGTGCCTCTATTTTACCCTAAGTGCCCTTATGTGTGCAACAAAAAGCGGCAAAAAGTGCCCTCGTACTGTCAAAAAGTGCCCTCAGAGCGGCCATAATTACCCTCTGAGCGGTGTCCTTGCAAATATTTGATCAGTAAGGAAATTCCTTGGAATTTTAAGTTGAGAAACATTGTTTAACTTTTGGACCATTTGATCACATAGTTGTTCACAAAGTGTTTAAACTCGCCCCATCATTGCTTGTGAACAACTGAGCCTTTCGGGGTTGCTCCTTTTATGACCAATAATGACACCTTTTTCCAATTAACCACTTCATCTGTGGAATGCCCCTCCTTGAGCTGTCACCTTATTGTGGTGGAGGGGTTTGTGCATCCCAATGATCCTAAGAGCTAAGTTGTCTGGGGCTTCATGGTCCTGGTCACGTCACCCATGGTAAACAGGTCTTGGGTGAGGGACCAGACAGACCACGGATCCAAAACCCCTATGACTAAGAAAATCAATGCATATAGGTTTCTCTTGCACGGACGCGGGTAACCAGGGCCACCCTCTGGAGCCAGGCCTGGAGGTGGGACTCGAAGGAGAGTGCCTGGTGGCCGGGCCTGCACCGATGGGGCCCGGCCGGCCACAGCCCGAAAGGGTAGTGTGGGTCCCCCGTCCCATGGGCTCACCACCTGGGGGAGGGGCCATAGGGGTCGGAGGTGCAGCGTGAGCTGGGCGGTGGCTGAAGGCGGGGACCTTGGCGATCCAATCCCCGTCTTGGACACTCGGGTGAAGAGAGGGGCGGAGCTGTCAACTGATCAAGACCTGGTGGTGAGTTGGCTCTGATGGTGGAGGAAGATGCCTGTATGACCTGGCAGGCCCAAACGTATTGTGAGGGTCTCCTGGGAATGTCTGGCAAAATCCGCTGTCAGAAGGAGTTTCAACTCCCACCTCCGGGAGAACTTCACCCACGTCTCGGTGGAGGCGGGGGACGTTTAGTCCGAGTGGATCATGCTCGGCGCCTCCATTGCTGAGGCGGCCAGTGGGAGCTGTGGTCGTAAGGTTGTCAGTGCCTGTCGTGGCAGCAATCCCCGAACCCGTTGGTGGACACCAGCGGTGAGGGATGGCAGAATACTTTAAGACCTCCTCAATTCCACCAACATGCCTTCCCATGAGGAAGCAGAGTCTGGGTTCTCTGTGGCAGGCTCTCCTATCTCTGGGGTTGAGGTCACCGAGGTGGTTAAAAAGCTCATCGGTGGCAAGGCCCCGTGCGTTTTGAGATTTCCCCGGAGTTCCTAAAGGCTCTGGGTGTTGTGGGGCTGTCCTGGGTGACACGCCTCTGCAACCTCACGTGGACATCGGGGACACTTCCTCTAGATTGCCAGTGGTGCCCCTTTTTAAGAAAGGGGACCGGAGAGTGTGTTCCAACTACAGGGGGATCACACTCCTCAGCCTCCCTAGTAAGCTTTGGGAGTATGGGGTGCCGAACCCCCTGATACAGGCTGTTCGGTCCCTATACGACCGGTGTCAGAGTTTGGTCCGCATTGCCGGCAGTAAGTCGGACTCGTTTCCGGTGAGGGTTGGACTCTGCCAAGGCTGCCCTTTGTCACCGATGCTGTTCATAACTTTTATGGACAGAATTTCTAGGCACAGCCGAGTCATAGAGGGGGTCCGGTTTGGTGGCCTCAGTATTGCATCTTTGCTTTTTGCAGATGATGTGGTTCTCTTGGCTTCAGCAAGCCGTGATCTCCAACTCTCACTGGAGCGATTCGCAGCACAGAGAATCAGCACTTCTAAATCTGAGACCATGCTCCTTAGTCGGAAAAGGGTGGAGTGCCCTCTCCAGGTCGGGGATGAGAGCCTGCCCCACGTGGAGGAGTTCAAATATTGTGGGGTCTTGTTCACGAGTGAGGGAAGAATGGAAAACCACACACCTGTCTATATAAGACCTTACAGCTCATAGTGTATGTCAGAGCAAATGAGAATCATGAGGTCAAAGGAACTGGCTGAAGAGCTCAGAGAAAGAATTGGCAAGGCACAGATCTGGCCAAGGTTACAAAAGAATTTCTGCTGCACTTAAGCTCCCAAAGAGCACAGTGGCCTCCATAATCCTGAAATACAAGGCATTTGGGACAACCACAACCCTTCCTAGAGCTGGCTGTCTGACCAAACTGAGCAATCGGGGGAGAAGAGCCTTGGTGAAAGAGGTAAAGAAGAACCCAAAGAGCATTGTGGCTGAGCTCCAGAGATGCAGTCCAGAGATGGGAGAAAGTTCGAGAAAGTCAACCATCACTGCAGCCCTCCACCAGTCGGGGCTTTATGGCAGAGTGACCTGACGGAAGCCATCTGGGAGGGGCTAAGAGTAGAGATGCTACTCCTCCGCATTGAGAGCAGCCAGATGAGGTGGCTCGGGTAGCTGTTTAGGATGCCTCCCGGACGTCTCCCTGGTGAGGTGTTCCGGGCACGTCCCACCGGGAGGAGACCCCGGGGACGACCCAGGACACGGTGGAGAGACTACATCTGTCGGCTGGCCTGGGAACGCCTCGGGATCCCCCCAGAAGAGCTGGATGAAGTGGCTGGGGAGAGGGAAGTCTGAGCGTCCCTGCTAAAGCTACTGCACCCGCGACCCGACCTCAGATAAGTGGTAGAAAATGGATCAATGGATAAAATAACAAATGATGAATTAAAAAAAATAAGGAAAATTCAGCTCCAAGAAATGTTTTTATACTGTTTTGTTTTCACTTTTTAAACAGCACGATAGGCATACATTACAAAAACAGGAACACGGCTGCAGTGGCTATAAAAAGTCTACACACCCCTGTTCAAATGCCAAGCTTTTTATATTTAAGAAAATGAGACCCAAAAAATCATTTAAAAACTCTTTCCACCATTAATGTGCCTTAGAAATTTCATCACATACCCCAAAAGATGCATGTTTTACAGTTACTTAAGACCATAAAATATGACTAATGCTGCCATATGCATAGGCAAAACACCAACGAAAACATCTGCATCTTACTGACTAGGAAGTAACAGGGAAATCCACGAGCACTGTGGTAGCAGGTAGCAACAATTGAGAAGAATACAAAAAAATGTCCTTGTGTACCAGAATATACACTACAAGGGGAGGGGGGGGGGGGGGGGGGGGGGAATGTTAAGCTTAAATCATTTGCAACTTACTGCAAGGTCTCAAGTTAGAAGTGGGCTGAAATATCCAAGTCTAGGCAGAGACAGACTACACTGCATGATAAAGCAGTTGTTTTCGTAGTCTGAAATATAAACAAGATTCGCCGTCGCTGATTTTTTTTCAATGATTCACTGAGCCAGGCTGATAGAAGACTGTGTCCGGTCATGAGATTGCCTTGTGCTGTTTGATTTGTGAACAGCGCCTGTTGAGAAAGTTTAACTTATTATTATTATTATTATTATTATTATTATTGTTGATAAATAAGCAATAATTGATTAATAAAAGGGCAGCACGGTGGACGACTGGTTAGAGTGTCTGGTTCACAGTTCTGAGGACCGGGCTTCAATCCCAGGCCCCGTCTGTGTGGAGTTTGCATGTTCTCCCCGTGCCTGCGTGGGTTTTCTCCGGGCACTCCTGTTTCCTCCCACATCCCAAAAACATGCGTGGTAGGTTAATTGACAACTCTAAATTGTCCGTAGGCGTGAATGTACTGCGAATGGTTGTTTGTTTGTATGTGCCCTGCGATTGGTTGGCAACCAGTTCAGGGTGTACCCCGCCTACCTGCCCGATGATAGCTGGGATAGGCTCCAGCACGCCTGCGACCCTAGTGAGGAAAAGCGGCTCAGAAAATGGATGAATGGATGATTAATAAAAGTAGCGAGCGGCATATAGGTCATTGTAACAGAGTAAAATTACTCTTTTTCTTTCTTTCTAAATATTCAAGTAAAAGTAAAATGTACGTATGTTGCATTAAAACTACTCTGACAAATACAATTTATGTCACGATCGGCAATGCCGTAAGGGCAGATCCCAAATAATAGACTCCAGGTCAGAGGTCCGAACAATTTTAATTAAATGGCAGAGCATGTGATGGCAAGACATACGAAACTAAAGGAACTCACCACCAGAGAGAATCAAAAACAGATAACGCAGGGAGACACGACAAACGGTCCGTGTGGTATAATCGTATTGAGCCTAAATTTGGACAGCGGTCAGAACGGAGGCAAACACGGGGCAAAAACGAGTGAATATTCCGATGCCCACACACTGTCACGGTGCCCCCTAAAAAGGCTGATGATTACAATGCATGACAGGTGCGTCACCGATGTCCACGCCCACCCAGACACTGCAAGAAAAACAACTTGAAACACAGGGCCATGACAGTTTATCCAAAAAGTTACTTAAGTAAATGTAATGGAGTAAATGTAACGCATTCCTACCCACCTCTGATGAGGATACACACACATGACTAAGACAACAAAATAAAAAATAATAACTTTATACAGTGTTAAGATGCTAAATAACACCCATTATAGAAACATTTTAGAAAACAAACTGTTAAATGATTGTAACAAGAAAAGTTTCTTTATTTATCTAGAGTACATGGCCATGCCTGAAGAACTGTAATTGGTCTCACTTCTCTACATATGTTTACAAACTTGAAGAACTAGAAGTGGATGGATGGAGGTCTGGCGCCATAAGATTTTTCCAACACATATATACAACTGCACCTACTACATTTAGAGGAGAGTGACGCTTGGGAAAATCTAGGGCTAATTGTTCCTTTATTTGTGTTTTTCTCTGAGAATCCAAGAATGACAGGGAAGAAGGGAGCTTCTTTGAGCTACAGAGATGAAAGCTGGTGTGAGAAAGAAAGAAGAGGCCACACGTTGGCCAGGCTCAGCCTCTGTGATCACAGGGGCCCTGTGGCAAAACCTCCCAACAATGGCCCCTGTGTGTGCGCGTCTACCTCAGATAATGAGGCGGCCTACTCTTTGTTTCCTCTCATGCCCCCTTGTTGCTGCTCTTCCTTCCCTTCTCAGCTGCTCTCTTTGTGACGCTTTCAGAACTCTCCTCTGATGAAAGAGGGAAAAGATAAGCGTAGGTAATAGTGCAGGAAGTGAAAAAAGCAGAACGAAGTGATAAGAGGGGAGACAATGAGGTCTTTGATAGCATGGAAGTCTCCATACCGCTGTGCGCGTGTGCGCATGTGTGTACGTGGGTGTGGGGGCAGACTGCGTGCATGTTTGATTTTATACCATAATGAGTGAAGGTGCCAAAAAAATAGGACCTTGCTTATCACCATTATCAAAGTGGAAAACAAAAATAACTTGTTTGTAAAAAATATTACTGAATTATCTCTACGTTGAGAAGTACAAATTCAAATCCTGACATCATGTAAAAATCTGGATTTTTAACTACAATATTTTTTTTTCAAACAAGGAAAAAAATAAAAAAGTACACACGTGAAAATAGTTTTACATGTTCCACACCCATCCGCAATAGGTGAAAATCCACAATACAGCCAGACCACATTAAAAAAAACACTTTATTTATTTTTTTCATTCCCAAAACCTTTAAATATATTGAAACACAATTTCCAAAGACATTGTAAACAGATTCAGACAAAAATACAAGCATTTTAAAAAACCCAAAGTTGAGACGTTGTTTAAATGGAAATAAAAACAAAAGACAATGATTTCCAAATCCTTTTCAACCTATATTCAATTGAATACACTACAAGGACAAGATATTTAATATTCAAACTGATCAAATGTATTTAAAAAAATTTTTTTTTGCAAATATTTACCAATCCAGAGGCACTGTCCCCGATGTCAACGCGATGTTGCAGAGGCGTGTCAACCAGGACAGCCCTACAACATCCAGAGCCTTGAGGAACTCCGGGCGAATCTCATCCACCCCCGAGGCCTTGCCACCGATGAGCTTTTTAACCACCTCGGTGACCTCAACCCCATAGATAGGAGAGCCCGACCCAGACTCTGCTCCCTTATGGGGAGGTGCGTAGGTGAAATTGAGGAGGTCTTCGAAGTATTCTCCCCACCGGCCCACCACGTCCCGAGTCGAGGTCAGCAGCACCCCATCCCCACTATACACAGTGTTGATGGTGCACTGCTTCCCCCTCCTGAGACGGCGGTTGGTGGACCAGAATTTCCTCGAAGCCGTCCGGAAGTCTTTCTCCATGGCCTCACCAAACTCCTCCCATGCCCGAGTTTTTGCTTCAGCGACCACCAAAGCTGCATTCCGCTTGGCCAGCCGGTCCCCATCAGCTGCCTCAGGGGTCCCACAGTCCAAAAAGGCCCGATAGGATTCCTTCTTCAGCTTGACGGAATCCCTCACCGTTGGTGTCTACCAACGGGTTCGGGGATTGCCGCCACGACAGGCACCGACCACCTTATGGCCACAGCTCCGGTCGGCCGCCTCAGCAATGGAGGTGCGGAACATGGTCCACTCGGGCTAAATGTCCCCCGCCTCCACCGAGACGTGGCTGAAGTTCTCCCGGAGGTAGGAGTTGAAACTCCTTCTGACTGGGGATTTTTCCAGATGTTCCCAGCAGACCCTCACAATACGTTTGGGCCTGCCAGGACATACCGGCATCTTCCTCCACCATCGGAGCCAACTCACCACCAGGTGGTGATCAGTTGACAGCTCTGACCCTCTCTTCACCCGAGTGTCCAAGACATGCGGCCGCAAGTCTGATGACACGACCACAAAGTCGATCATCGAACTGCGACCTAGGGTGTCCTGGTGCCAAGTGCACGTGTGGACACCCTTATGCTTGAACATGGTGTTCGTTATGGACAATCCGTGATGAGCACAGAAGTCCAATAACAGAACACCGCTCGGGTCCTGATTGGGGGGTTAGGGCGGTTCCTCCCAATCACGCCCTTCCAGGTCTCCTTGTCATTGCCTACGTGATCATTGAAGTCCCCCAGCAGAACGATGGAGTCCCCAGCGGGAGCGCTCAACAGTCGCCCCTCTAAGGATTCCAAAAAGGGTGGGTTCTCTGAACTTCTGTTTGGTGCATAGGTACAAACAACAGTCAGGACCCGTCCCCCCCACACGAAGGCGGAGGGAGGCTACCCTCGCGTCCATCAGGGTGAACCCCAATGTACAGGCGCCAAGCCGGGGGGCAATAAGTATACCCACACCTGCTCGGTGCCTCTCACCGTGGGCAACTCCAGGAAGACAGTCCAACACCACTCAAGAGGACTGGTACCAGAGCCCAAGCTGTGTGTGGAGGCGAGCCCGACTATATCTAGTCGGAACTTCTCGACCTCACACACAAGCTCGGGCTCCTTCCCTGCCAGAGAGGTGACATTCCATGTCCCTAGAGCCAGCTTCTGTGGCCGGGTATCAGATCGCCAAGGTCCCCGCCTTCGGCCACCATCCACCTCCGGGCCTGGCTCCAGAGGGGGGCCCCGGTGACCCGTGTCCGGGCAGGGGAAAACATCTTCCTGAATTTTTCATCTTCATAGAGGTTTTTGGAGCTGTGCTTTGTTCGGTCCCTCACCTAGGACCTGTTTGCCATGGGTGACCCTGCCAGGGGCATAAAGCCCCAGACAACTTAACTCCTAGGATCATTGGGACACACAAACCCCTCCACCACGATAAGGTGAGAGCTCAAGGAGGCGTTGTTATTTTATAAAAAAAATATTTATTAATGTTTTAGTGAAAGTGATTTTGTTCACCAATATCTGAATTTGCACAGTCACATTATATTTAGTTATTTTTAGTTTATTTGATGTTCATACATCAAAAAATACATCAGAAGCTACTCACCAGTTATGCAGTAATTGAGTAATTGTTTTCACTGAGTACTTTCTTACTCTTCCATCCATCCATCCATCCATCCATCCATTTTCTTAACCGCTACTCCTCACGCGGGTCGCGGGCTGCTGGAGCCTATCCCAGCTATCTTTGGGCGGGAGGCGGGGTACACCCTGAACCGGTCGCAAGCCCATCGCAGGGCACATAGAAACAAACAATCATTTGCACTCACCGTCATACCTACGGGCAATTTAGAGTCTCCAATCAACTTACCATGCATGTTTTGGGGATGTGGGAGGAAACCGGAGTGCCTGAAGAAAACGCACCCTGGCACGGGGAGAACATGCAAACTCAACACAGGCGGGGCTGGGATTTGAACCCCAGTCCCCAGAACTGCGAGGCAGATGTGCTAACCAGTCAGTCACCGTGCACGCCTTTCTTACTCTTACTCAAATAATTATTTGGAGGACTACTTTTTACTTGTCATATAATTCTAAAGCAACAGTACTCTTATTTAACTTGAGTACAGTATTTGGCTACTCTTCACCACCCTCGTCACCACCTGCATATAAGCCTGCCAGATCCTGGAAATCCTCGCCAAAGTATTGCAGCTTCTCCAAGCGGTACCATGGCCGACGTGCCTCAGGTAAGCCACACTATTCCTCATTCCTTTTTGACTCATGTGTCTCTCCTCGTTCTCAGTGTTTCCCCCGTGTTCCTGACTAACGTCATTCCTGCCACCAAGCCAGCCGCCTGTCCTCGCCAGTGCCTGCCAACCCACCTAGGACCACCTCCATTACCTTTCCTAAATAAACCGTTCATCATAATCTATCTGCCTCCCCCTGCTCTTGGGTCCAGCTCTTCTCCGTACGTGACAAATTCTCTCAATTTATTATTATTATAGTGGGTCAGCAATATAGACATTTTGAGATGAAGAACGGTATGCAATGAACTACTTTATACAGCGGCACAGAAATAAATGGCCATCATGTGGCACATGAGGGCAGCTCAGTTACTGCTGCACTTTTTTCATTTGATTGTTTTATATTTATGACCAAGAAGTTTTAATGCAAACACACTACATTGCTAAAAGTATTCGCTCACCTGCTTCAACTGAGTGACATTCCATTCTTAATCCATAGGGTTTAATATGACATGGGTCACCCCTCTGCAGTTATAACAGCTTAAACTCTTCTGTTAAGGTTTTCCACAAGTTTAGGAGTGTTTTTACAGGAATTTATAACTTTTATTCCAGAAGCACATTTGTGAGGTTACACACTGATGTTGGACGAGAAGGCTTTGGCTCTCAGTCATCGGTCTAATTCATCCAAAAGTGTTCTAAAGGGTTGAGGTCAGGATTGTGACGGGCCAGCCAAGTTCATCCACATCCAACTCTCTCATTTGTGTCTTTATGAACCTTGATTAGTGAACTGATGCACAGACATGTTGGAACAGGAAGGGTCCATCGCCAAACTGTTCCCACAAAGTTGGAAATGTCCAAAATATTATCCCCTCAACTCCAGTGCTTGGTATGCTGAATGCTTCAATGAAAGTGATTTTGTTCACCAATGCCTCAGCATACCAAGAATTTTGGAGAGTCAAAAACAGTTTGTGGATTACCCCTTCTTGTTCCAACATGGCTGTGCACCAGTGCACAAAGCAAGGGCCATAAAGACATGCATGAGAGAATTTGGTATAGATGAACTTGACTGGTATGCTCAGTCCTGTCCTCAACTCGATAGAACACTTTTGGGTTTATTTCGAGTGGACAGTGAGCCACAGGCCTTCTCGTCCAACATCCGTGTGTGACCTCACAATTATGCTCCTGGAAGATTGGGCAAAAATTCCCATAAACTCACTCCTAAACCTTGTTTTAAGCATTTCCACAAGAGTTGAAGCTGTTATAGCTGCAAAGGGTAGACCAACATCAGATGAAACCATATGGATCAATTCCAGGTCTTTTTGAAGCCCTCCACAGGTGGTCCTTGGCTCTTGGATAACTCTTCTGATTATTCTCTGTGTGAGTCAAAGCAGGTGAGCGAATACTTTTGGCAATATAGGGTAATTTTGTAGTTATGACTTTACTACTGCGTTAGCAGTAGACCATAGACTATGGCCTATTTCGACATATCTGCAAATATGGTGTATGTCGCTGTTGTAGGTATGTATCTTCATTAAAAAAAATAATGACTTTAGTGAGCAATGGCAGGAGTCTTATCATAGAGAGCTCTGTATGTGTAATGACTCTATAGTAATGCCGGTGAGGGAGGCACGTTAGTAATAATGAGAGCAGTGTGTAGCACACCTGTTCTTTAAATAAATCCATTCATTTTCTATAGCGCTTGTCCTCATTTGGGTTGAGGGTGATCTGCAACCGATCCCATCTGACCTTGGGTGAGAGGCGGGGTATACCCAGGACTGGTCAACAGCCTATCGCAGGGCACACATAGACAAAGAACCGTCCACACTCACATTCACACCTATGGTATGTTTAACTTGCTTCCTAACATGTTTTTGGAATGTGGGAGGACGCCAGGAGGAAACAGACATAAGCACAGGTAGGCTGGAGCAAAGATTCAAACACTGAACCTCAGAATTGTGAGGCAGTGCTAACGACTGATTCACCATGCTGGCTTTTGACAAATATGAGTAAAAATTCTCACCAAATTGTTAATCAATTTTGGCAGACATTAATTGACACAACGTGTTCTTATCTGTTGAGAATGTGGTGTATGGCGCTTTAGTATTTTGACATTGGGTTGCTGATGTTGCCTGGAGACAGTTGTGGACAGGAAGTGGCACGAGAGGAATGTAGGAAGGGTAAACTCACTGAAGTGTCCAACATCACGATGATCAATTCCATTTCCCAGCAGCCCTAAGAACCCTAGACTGAGACACGGTAACCTTTTGACTCCTCCCTGACAGAACATGCTTTCAGCGTGATCTTCAAAATTACCTTGAGGCACGGAAGGGAGCTTTCCTTTTAGACACAAAGGCAGAATCACAAGGGGTATATTTGCAGATAATTCCAAAATGCAAGTGTTCAATCTCCTCTGTTTATGACAGAGGTCTGGTCATACGACAACAACGTACAGTAACGCCAATGTCATAAGTCATATTACACCTTATTGTCTAGAAATAATTACAGTAAAAATTATGTGGGTAAAACACTAGACCATAAATATAGATTAATCAAATGAGAAACTGTAATACTAAAGGGGAACAGTGAGAACAAGTGCTCGTGTCGTTGACCTGCACACTGGAAGGGGTGCAAACTACTTGATTAGAAAGACCAAATCTGGAAGCTAAAGTGTCTTCATTGTTTACCTTTCGAGGGGAGTGTCATCTTGCTTTTATTTTTTAGTGCTGATGTTGGTTTGTTGTTTGGTCATCATTTGTTTTAATTCTGTGCATGATGATGAACCCCATCCAAACTCAGCTTATTAGACTAGAAACAAACACTGTTCACCCCAAAGCATACAAAACGTCTCTCACATGCATTAATTCGGTCATCCCTCCCTCCTTTTTGATTGACAGGAGAAATTATGCTTCACACAATGTTTTTATCGACTTGGAGGAGTGACAGTGATGTTGCCATGGCAAATGCTACCATGGCCATGGTCCAGTTGCATCCTTATGGTACAGGGGAACACTCCTTTAACAAGCTACTTGGAAACTATGTGTGAATGCATACTGCGTGTAAAGACACAAAGTCACCATGGAGACAGGAAAATGTTGTGTGTGCTACAAGCTAGAACGGGAGCCATCCAAGATGACGTAATCAAGGTGTTAGACCTTTAACCCGTGACCTAAATAAACTGGAACCTATTTTTTCGCCACATGGTTAGCCCTCTAGCTGGGAAGTCTTGTTTGACCCTTTGAGTCAACAGGGGTTGTATACATTATGGGACACAGAGCATGGGATGTCACTGCAACAGGTGAAGCTCTGTGAAATGTTAGCGGTACACAGCAGACAGTGATAAGCTTCCTGTGGTGCACTGGGATGAGTCTGTCCATGTGTTTGTGGGTTTCTCTTTGGATGTGGCCATGCTCTAATATAAAGCACAACAAGAGTATAATTGGGCTGCATAATTAGACGCATGGCACCCGACACTGTCTGAGATCAAATAGTAATTCTGGTTTGGCTCAGACAAGCGTGAGATGTCTACACTTTTTAACAACGAAAGATAAGAAGTAGAGTAGCTCTGACGCAAACATGCAGAACCTCCATCCATCCATTTTCTGAGCCGCTTCTCCTCACTAGGGTCGCGGGCGTGCTGGAGCCTATCCCAGCTATCATCAGGCAGGAGGCAGGGTACACCCTCAACTGGTTGCCAGCCAATCGCAGGGCACATACAAACAAACAACCATTCGCACTCACATTCACACCTACGGGCAATTTAGAGTTTCCAATTTATGCATGTTTTTGGGATGTGGGAGGAAACCGGAGTGCCTGGTGAAAACCCACGCTGGCACGGGGAGAACATGCAAACTCCACACAGGCGGGGCCAGGGATTGAACCCCGGTTCTCAGAACTGTGAGGCTGACGCTCTAACCAGTCGGCCACCGTGCACATGCAGAACCTTTCCAAAAAATGTCGAATATCATGGAAAAGTTTATTTATTTCCATAATTCCATTCAAAAACTTAAACTTTCATAGATTATAGATTCAGGGCCCACAATTTAAACAATTTCAAGTATTTATTTCTTTATTTTTACATAATTTGGGCATCCAGTTCATAAAACCCACGAAATCAGGAAATCAAAAAAATTTTAATATTGTGAAGAAATCACCATTTACGTCTCAGTTTTTGTAGAAAAAAAAGAAGAAGAAATTAGGGTCAGATTAAATCAATCAAAATATGGGGCTTTCAATGTTAATCTTCAGTACCTGGTTGGGAATACCTTTGCTTTAATCACTGCCTCCATGCGCCGAGGCATTGAGTCAATCAGCCTGTGGCATTCCCTGGGAGTTATGGAAGCCCAGATTTCCTTGATGCTTGAATGTCAGTTCTTCTTTGTTTTTGGGTCTGGTGACCGTCATTTTCCTCTTGGTAATACCCTTAGATTCTCAATGTGGTTTAGATCCGGCGAGTTGGCTGGCCAGCCGAGCACTGTGATGGCATGGGCATCAAACCAGGTTTTGGTGCTGGAAGATGAAATCTGCTTCTCCATACAGATTCTCAGCAGAAGGAATCATGAAGTCCTCCAAAACATTCTTGTAGACTCTTGCGGTGACCTTGGAGTTTACCAACACCTGCACTGGGCATTGCACCCCAAATCATGACTGACTGTGGATATTTCACACTGGCCCTCAAGCAGCTTGGCTTCTGTTCCTCACCCATCTTCTTCCAAACCCTTAGACCTTGATTCCCGAATGAAAGGCACAATTTACTTTCATCGGAAAAGAGGACCTCAGACCACTGGCTGACAGTCCAGTCCTTGTTCTCCTTGGCCCAGTTGAGACGCTTCCTACGTTGCCTCAGACTCAGAAGTGGCTTGACCTGAGGAACCCGACAGATATAGCCCATCTCCCAGATGTGTCTGAATGTGGTGTTTTTTGAAGCTGTGACTCCCGCCTCATTCCATTCTTTCTGGATCTCTGCTAGATTCAGCCTCCGTGGGGTCATACTCCCTGGCACGTGTGAGTCTGTTGAATTTTTCATCATTGACCACTTTTAAAGGAGTTTCAAGCAGCTTCGAGGTTGAAACATCAGGCTGTCGTTTATTTAATTTGTTTTAAAAGAGTTTGGATTTTACTTAGTAAAATTGGTATGATGATTGTTGTATTATGAGATTTTCTGAATGTTTTTTCTTTGTCCTGTCAAACCTGTTTAATTTGTTTGTTGTTGGGCAGGACGATCTGAAAAAAAAATCATGATTAATTTTTTTATATCGTCCAATCTTGATTGTTATCACCATTTTTTATATTGTTTTTAAACCTTTTAAAATAGCCAGTTTTAAAGTATCAATACTGAAAACTGCAGAAGATAGAGAGTAGCTCAACATGTTATTAACACCTTTTGTTGAAAACACTCTTCACAGTCAGTAATTAAAACAATAACCCCAACATGATAAGTACACTTTTCACTCAGTGCAGTGAATGTAGAAAAATATAACACTAGTTTGAAGTCCTGAGTATTTTTGGAGGTACAAGATACAAACTGCCCCCTCAGGGATAATGAGGATAATCCATCAATCCATCCATTTTCAACACAGTTTATCCTGGTTAAGGTCACGGGGCACTGGAGCCTATACCAGCTGACTTCAGGCGAAAGGCGGACTACAGCCTGAACTGGTCGCCAGTTAGTCGCAGGGCACATATAGATACAGACAACCATCCGCATTCACATTATCACTGTCACTGAGTGGGAACTGAACCCATGCTGCCCACACCAAAGTCAGGCAAGTGTACCACTACACCATCAAGCACTCTAATGAAGATAAATGAATTGAAAACATTGTGATTCTCCAGTTATGTTAACTGATACTTTAAAATGTGTATCATCTTTAATAACAATACAAATTCACCAGGTGGCACGGTGGCCGACTGGTTAAACTGTCTGCCTCACAGTTTTGAGGACCGGGGTTCAATCCCCAGCCCCGGCTGTGTGGAGTTTGCATGTTCTCCATGTGCCTGCGTGGGTTTTCTCCGGGCACTCCGGTTTCCTCCCACATCCCAAAAACATGCATGGTAGGTTGATTGACAACTCTAAATTGCCCGTAGGTGTGAATGCGAATGGTTGTTTTTTTTATGTGTGCCCTGCGATTGGCTGGCAAGCAGTTCAGGGTGTACCCTGCCTCCTGCCCGATGATAGCTGGGATAGGCTCCAGCACGCCCGTGACCCTAGTGAGGAGAAGCGGCTCAGAAGATGGATGGATGGCTGGATGGATGGACAGATTCACCAGTCTTGCCATTTTGCAAACTGAATAATGATGACACGATTGATTGTTGTTGCTGGTGGTCTCACCACTCGCAGTGGCTAACTGCTAATGCTACCTGTACTGACTGCAATCATATTTTTGTTGTTGTTGCTTTCCACATAATCACTTGGGTGGTACTTCTTCAAATAAATTAACAGTATTGTCCGTATTCGAGGGTAGCGACATACCTTACACATCAGCTAGTTATAATAGCATCCCTCCACGTTGCTTTGGAGATGCCGCCACACAACAACAACGTTGTGTACTCGCAGACCTCCGTTGCTGGGGCAAGTACGGGCCGGTGCCAACTCAGCAGGCTCTGAGGACGGCTGAGTCAGGGTCTAAATCTCACGCTCAGTGCGAGCCTGCCAAGGAGTCAGGGCTTCTGTTTACTCCCACTACTTGCAAACGGAAGTGGAGCAGGAAAAGGACGTCTCTGATTGGCTATTGTCATGTACATTTCCGTCACGTTAGATCGAGGCCTGCTCCAATATTACTGGCACCAGGACATCCACTGCTGCACTATGATTGGCGTGTGTATGTTTGTGTATGTGGGTACCAACATTCACTCTCCACATGGCGAGATTCACTCGCCAAACAAGTAATTTAGTCGTATTTGGCACTTGGCGAGTGTTAATTTCAGACCCTGGTTCGAGTGAGTGAGTATGCAATTTAGCGCCCGGCTTTTTGGGATCTTAGTAAAAGATTGCAAGCTTAGTATCTCACACACAACATGCCCACCAACAGCTCGTGCAATCTGTTAGCTTAATCTGTAAATCTGTTAGTTAAATCTGTAAAAAGCAACAACCAAAACAAAAACATTTAAATTTTCGAGCCGCAGTCGACTTGATTATGGTACCAGGGAGTTAGAAGAGAAAGACGTGTTCAGACACGTGGCCATATGCACTGACCTTTGAAAGTGGCCCCTTCCCAGAATCTGCTTTGTATTGACCAGCGGGTCTGTCAACAGCTCACACACTCAAGCAGAAAACACACATGAGCATTTAGACACACACATGAACGCACACACACACACACACACACACACACATGCATGCACATGCATACACACGTTACACACAACAATGTTGCTTCTTGTATTCTTTTGGAGCCATGTTGATGACTCTCGTGACAAAGTGCGAAAGTTGGCACCACTCAAAAAAAATGACGTCCAAGGTAAATAAGAATGTAACCGATTGAAAAGGCCGCCGTGTTTACGTTTCATGTGACAGCTAGATACTGCGTACTTGGTTTTGCAGTGTTGAGACACATACTTGTGTCAGCACTCTTCCACAATGACACAAGTGTGTGTACGTGACTGTGTGCACATAAGTGAGAATATCATACACTATGTTATTTGTGAGGGATGAAGTGGTCTTCTTTAACAAGTGGTACTACATGAAATCATCCTTTAACAGAAGGATCTCGCAGGCCATCTTTGCTAACTGCTTTTTCTTTGGTGTTACCTGGAAACCGAGCCACTGTTTGTCTAACACCATTGCTCTGCTCCCATTCTCTCATCATCACGCTGATTGGCTTGAGCGCTTTTAAGTTCAGTCTTACAACCCAAACTCGGACTTCACAGCCATTCTGGAAAATTATGAGGTTTATGGGCACTTCAAATACTGTATACAAGCAAAAACAATGTATATTTTATACTTTCATTATCAAAGTAAGGGTTATCAGGATGTCATATTTAGTGGTTAAATGGTTATCTCATCTACTGTGGCCCAGTAAGTACTTGGTTTGGGACATGCAGAGGTCGGAGTAAGTCACATATGTGCAAGTCATAGGTAAGTCTGGAGTCTGAACCTTCGAGTTTCAAGTCAGTTCCGAGTTACTGGGGTAGAAATCAAACAAGTTAAGTTGAGTCCCCACTAAATTTCAAGTCGAGTGTTGTCATCCATCGGGTTAAGCAAGTCATACTGTATGTTATGGTCTGTTTTTTCTTGGTTAATTTTGGCATATAGTTTTGGCCAATTTCAGGGCTTGTGGTTTTGGTTGTGTTCTGCTTCTTTCTCTCTTCCTGCAGTGTTGGGGTGTGGCTGACCTGTATTCACTGAGCTGCGGCAGGGCGCACGAAATACCTATTGCCAATCGTATACTTCTCCAGAAAAGCCCTACTTATCACTCAGCCAGATAATCATGACGAGTTCGGTAGTACTTGCATAAATTTTACTGCTGAATTTATCTCCAGTGATTTAAGATCTATAGTTTTTTTTTTATTATTCTTGTGTGTTCTGATACACAAGGACGTTTTTGCATTCTTCTAAATTTTTCCTACATGCTCCCCGCGTGCTCATGGATGTGCCTGCTTGCTGCTCATTTTTCCAGTCATAACCACCACCAACTAACAAAAATTGTTCAATGGTCCTCCTTCAGCTGTCACCTTACCGTAGTGGAGGAGTTTCTATGTCCAATGATCCAAGGAGCTAAATTGTTGGGAGCTTTAGCAAACAGATCCTAGGGGAGTAACCAGACAAGGCATGGTTGTAACCCAGCTGTGAAGAAAAAAATAAATAAAACACATTTTCCCTTGTCCAGAGGTGGCTCACTAGAACCTTGAGCCCGGCCTGGAAGTGGGGCTCAATGGCAAGTGCCTGGTGGCCTGCACCCATGAGACCACGCCCCCCACCCCCTGGCATAACCAGAAGATACAATTTGGGTCCTCCTTCCCATGGTCTCACCAACTGTGGGAGGGTCCAAGGGGTCAGGTGAATTGTGCGCCTGGCCGGCTCCAGAAGACAGCTTAAGGGACATGGATCATTAACTCTCTGGCAGGGACTCGGTGCCTGTACATTGGGGTTCACCCCCGTGGATGAGAGGGTAGCCTCCCTCCACCTTCAGGTGGGGGGGACTTGGCCTGACTGTCCTGACTCAACTGGTGCTTGGACTTCTGTCTGGTCGTCATCCAACATGGCAAACTAAAAAAGATTTTGACGGTCTGCTGGGACCACCTGGCAGAATCCCCTGTCAGAAGGGGTCTCAACCACCGAGAGAACTTTGATCATTTGCCGGGGGTGGCAGGGGACAATGCGCCCGAGTGGGCCCTGCTCCATGCCTCCATTGTTGAGGCGGCTGACTGGAGCTGTGACTGTCAGGTTGTCAGTGCCTGTCATGGTGGGGCAGCCGTGGCCCTATGGTTAAGATCATCGCCTGCCACCATTGGGGACCTAGGTTCAAGACCCTGACTGGACCATCCGCCAATATCCCCCAGACTCACGGCTGTGGTGTCCTTGAGCAAGACACTGATACCCCGAAATACTCCCCTGGTGCTTCAGCTGCCCCCTGCTCCAGTGTGTTCCACTAAGATGTGTATGTGTTCACTGTGATGGGTTAAATGCAGAGAACAAATTTTGTGTGCATGCATGCATGTTGATGACAATAAAAGATGATTCTTCTTCTTCTTCTTCTTGGTAGACAAGATCATTATTATGACCAACATCACATGGAGATCGGGGACAGTGCCTTTGGATTGCCAGACTGCGTTGGTCCCCTTATTAAGAAGCGATATCAGAGGGTGTCAAATGTATTCGCTCACCTACCTTAACTCAGAAAAGAATCATCCCATTCTTAATCCATAAGGTTTAATATGCCATCGGTCCACCTTCTGCAATTATAATATCTTAAACTCTTCTGGAAAGGCTTGTGTGTTTACGGGAATTTATGTTCATGTTTCCAGAAGCGCATTTTTGAGGTTACACATTGATGTTGGACGAGAAGGCCTGGCTCTCAGTCTACGCTCTAATTCATCCAAAAGTGTTCTATAGGGTTGAGATCAGAATTGTTCAGGCCAGTCAAGTTCATCCACATCAAACTCTCTCATCCATGTCTCTATAAACCTTGATTAGTGAACTGATGCACAGACATGTTGGAACAGGAAGGGTCCATTTCCAAACTGTTCCCACAAAGCTGGAAATGTCGAACATATTAGCCTCCAGTGAAAGGAACTCTGAATGCTGACAGTCAGACAGTTTGGGGATGTTCCAACATGTCTCTGCACCAGTGCACAAACCAAGGTCCATAAAGACATGGATGAGAGAATTTGGTATAGATGAACTTGACTGGTCTGCTCAGAGTCCTGTCCTCAACTAGAGGAGAACACTTTTGGGTTGATTTCAAGTGGACAGTGAGCCAGGCCTTCTCATCCAACATCAGTGTGTGACCTCACAAATATGCTCCTGAAAGAATGGGCAAAAATTTCCATAAAGTCACTCCTAAACCTTGTTTGAAATCCTTCCCACAAGAGTTTTATAGCTAGGGTAGACCAACATTATATGAAACCATATTGATTTATAATGGGATATCACTTCAAATCAATTCCAGGTCTTTTTGAAGCCCTCCACAGGTGGTTGGCTCTTGGACAACTCTTCTGATTATTCTTTGCACTCTTCTGTCAGAAATCTTGCGAGGAGCACCTGATCGAGGTAAATTTATGGTGGTATGATTGGCTTTCCACTTACGTATTACGTGCTCACTGGAACGTTCAGAAGTTTAGATATGCGCCTGTATCCAATGCCATTATTATGTTTTGCAACAATTAGTTTGCGATGGTCTTGAGACAGCTCTCTGTTCTTACCCATCATGAGATGGCCCTTGAGTCACACCTTGGCAATGAGACCTTTTTATAGGCCATCAATGAGGACTGAACCATCTGATATTCATTTGCACTGACGAGGGGCTGCATTGCTGTTTGATTATTGATAGATTTTAGGTGTTGTCTTGGCTTTCCATGCCTTTTTGCACCTCCCTTTCTTCATGTGTTCAATACTTTTTTCCCTGTGTCATTTCACATTTTTACACACAACTTACTTACTTAATTTCTGATCTTATTTGTTCTATTTTCTTTGTATGTATGGATTATTTGGGTTGTTCCCAACATCTAGTGAAAATTTCAGGTCAATAGCACCTTCAGAAGTATATTTAGTGAGAAAAATGGTGACGTGTTAAATACTTATTTCAGCCGCTGTGTGTGTGTGTGTGTGTGTGTACATATATCTATATGTTTTCTGCTCAACTCGGGATGTTGTGAGTCGCTGGGGAGAAGACCTCCTCAATCCGAATACCTCCTCAATTCTACCAATTCCTCCGAAACACCTTCCCATGAGGAAGCAGAGTCTGGGTTCTCTGAGGCGAACTCTCCTATCTCTGGGGTTGAGTTCACCGAGGTGGTTAAAAAGCTCTTCGGTGGCAAGGCCCTGGGGATGGATGAGATTCGCCCGGAGTTCCTAAAAGCTCTGGATGTTGTCGGGCTGTCCTGGTTGACACGCCTCTGCAACATTGTGTGGACATCGGAGACAGTGCCTTTGGATTGGCAGACTGGGGTGGTGGTCCCCCCTTTTTAAAGGGTGTGTTCCAACTACAGGGGGATCACACTCCTCAGCCTCCCTGGTAAGGTCTATTCAGGGGTGCTGGAGAGAAGGGTCCGTCGGGAAGTCGAATCTCAGATTCAGGAGGAGCAGTGTGGTTTTTGTCCTGGCCGTGGAACAGTGGACCAGCTCTACACCCTCAGCAGGGTCCTTAAGGGTGCATGGGAGTTTTGTGGACTTGGAGAAGGCGTTCGACCGTGTCCCTCGGGTAGTCCTGTGGGGGATGCTTCAGAAGTATGGGGTACCGAACCCCCTGATACGGGCTGTTCAGTCCCTGTACGACCGGTGTCAGAGTTTTGTCCGCATTGCCGGCAGTAAGTCGGACTTGTTTCCGGTGAGTGTTGGACTCCGCCAAGGCTGCCCTTTGTCACCAATTCTGTTCATAACTTTTATGGACAGAATTTGTAGGCGCACCCGAGGTGTAAGGGGTCCGGTTTGGTGGCCTCAGAATTGCATCTCTGCTTTTTGCATATGATGTGGTTCTGTTGGCTTCATCAAGCCATGATCTCCAACTCTCACTGGAGCGGTTCGCAGCCAAGTGTGAAGCGCCTGGGATAAGAATCAGCACCTCCAAATCTGAGACCATGGTCCTCAGTCGGAAAAGGGTGGCGTGCCCTCTCCAGGTCGGGGATGAGATCCTGCCCCAAGTGGAGGAGTTCAAGTATCTTGGGGTCTTGTTCACGAGTGAAGGAAGAATGCAACGGGAGCTCCACAGGCATATCGGTGCAGCGTCTGCAGTGATGCGGACTTTGTATAGGTCCGTTGTGGTAAAGAAGGAGCTAAACCGAAAAGCAAATATATCAATTTACCGGTCGATCTACGTTCCTACCCTCACCTATGGTCACGAGCTGTGGGTCGTTCCGAAAGAACAAGATCAAGAAATGAGTTTCCTCCGCAGGGTGTCCGGGCTCTCCCTTAGAGATAGGGTGAGAAGCTCAGTCATCCGGGAGGAGCTCAGAGTAGAGCCGCTGCTCCTCCACATCGAAAGGAGCCAGATGAGGTGGCTGGGGCATCTGATTCGGATGCCTCCTAGACACCTCCCTGGTGAGATGTTCCGGGCACGTCTCACCGGAAGGAGACTCCAGGGATGACCCAGGACACGCTGGAGAGACTACGTCTCTCGTCTGGCCTGGGAATGCTTCGGGATCACCTCGGAAGAGCTGGATGAACTGGCTGGGGAGAGAGAAGTCTGGGCGTCCCTGATAAAGCTACTGCCCCCGCGACCTGACCTTGGATAAGCGGTAGAAAATGGATGGATGGATGGATGGATGGATGGATGGATGGATGATGGCTCACTTTGAGCAGATAGCCTTATCATTGAGCTGTCACAGCGGTGTCCAGAAATGAAAGCAACAGATTGCCGCCATTGTCATGTCAGGTACGTGTGGTACCTGACATGACAATGGCGGCGCTTCAAGCGATTCCAAGAGGCACATTGTCCGGGGGGATGAAAATGATATTCACAGGTTAGCTACTTTGCGTTTAGTATTAGGCGTCAACACTAACTGTAGGGTACTTGTATGTACACTTGTACAATCATGCTCATGTTCATATAGTTTTTAATGGTCCCCGTTATAGTCACATAGTTTTTAATGGTCTCACACCAGTCTCTGTATTGTTCCTTACTTTCCTTCTTTTCAATGAAATGCATAACCGTCTTGAAGCTTACTGTAATATTGTGAAGTTGACATACAGTAGCTTACCTGTCTGTAGGTTTTAAAGTGAGGATTAAGTTACATGCATATTTGTTGTGTCTTCTATCTTTGGGTTACTGCTTTTGCATGTTGCTGTTCTCTTTTTTTCCTGATTCCATCAAAAACACAGTCCTTGAATTCAAACGTAATAAATCTTTAGAGTTTCCTCCATATTACTTCTAATTACTGTATTAATGCTTCTTAAGGTGACATCTACACTTCAGATCACAGCATGCCGGTGTGTTGGCCACAGCACAAAAAACAATTTCTTTCCATTCTTATGGTGCTCACTAGCGTTTGGTTGATATATTTCACACCAGAAACTCAATTGGACTATGAGATGTATCACGGCGATGGTTAATTTTAACCAAAGCCATAAACGTGTTAACACACACTTCAAAGCCAATCCACTTTGGGAGAATTGACAAACTGCCCTTGTCAAGCCTGCAAAAAATCCCTAAACTATTCAGGAGCCTGACACTCTTTAGCAGCACACTCTCAGTAACATCTGACTTTCCTGCATGCATCTGGGTGCATGTAAAAAAAAAAAATACCAAGGGGGAGTTTTAACAAATATAATGAATAGGACATAAAAATATATACAGTATACTGTATGTTTAAAAGGGCTGCATGGTGGATTACTGGTTAGAGCGTCAGCCTCACAGTTCTGAGGACCCGGGTTCAATCCCCGGCCCCGCCTGTGTGGAGTTTACAAGTTCTCACTGTGCCTGCATGGGTTCTCTCCGGGCACTCCGGTTTCCTCCCACATCCCAAAAACATGCATTAATTGGCTGGCAACCAGTTCAGGTTGTACCTCGCCTCCTGCCCGATGATAGCTGGGATAGGCTCCAGCACGCCCTCGACCCGAGTGAGGAGAAGCGGCTCAGAAAATGGATGGATGGATGTATGTTTAAAAGACCTGCGACCCAAGTGAAGATAAACACTATGGAAAATGGATGGATGGATGTTTAAAAGAATAATTAAGAATTAAGTAACAAAGTAAAATATCACATCGAGTTGTGATAGGCCTGGATAGGCCATCTGCATCACAACCACTTCTGATCCTACAGCTTGGTGCACCTGGTAGCACTATCATGGTGTCTGGCACCAACCCACCCACCTGGGCTGCACTGGCTATTTTTACGCCAAAAAAAAAAAAAAAACACACACACACAAACATCAAACGAACTCACCTTGCCCGCCAAACATTCCACACCAATAAGTGAGCACTTTGAACATGGTGCCATAATACCTGCTCCAGTGCTGGGAAGTCTATACGGATATCATCACAACCCTCTTTGCCAATCTGGCCAGGTCTCAAGGCTGACCCTGTCGACCTGCTGTCAAATGGAATGGGAAACTGATATAATTTGGTTTAATCTGGCCCTTTCTAAATCATTATGTATTGGGCATAGAATCAAATCACATACTGTAGGTTCAGTGCCAGTTTGTTGCTGTTAATTTTGTTAACTAAAGGACCTATCTACTGTAATACTGCGAACATTGCCACTTATGCCATAGTTACAGATTTAGAAATGATGTCTGCAGAAAAAAAATCCCCTCAAAGTAGACCCAGTAGTAATTTTAAGATAGTTCTCTGATGAAATAATTGATTTTCAGATAGATTTTGGCCCGCCCACATTTTGGACATGTCAGCCTGTCACGGCCTGACACTTCAAGTGCAGAAGGTGAGGACATTTCCTCATTGAACTACTACATATTCTGCAGTGTAATTTTTGCCTATATTGAAAGTCGGGATGTATTTTTTTGACAAGAACGAGTGAAAATAAGGATAGTCAAACATTTTAATAGGCTTGTTTTTTTTCATCGATCGTTGAAATGCCTCCTGGAGGAAAGAAGACAGCCACGTCATCCCACATGAGGTAAGTGTTTGCAGATTCATTTCCGCATATACGCGAGGATCCTGTTCGTGGACTTCAGCTCAGCGTTCAACACCATCATCCCTGAACTCCTTTCATCCAAGCTTCTCCAGCTCAGCGTCTCACCTGCCATCTGCCAGTGGATTTACAGCTTTCTGACGGGCAGGACACAGCAGGTCAGGCTGGGGGAGGCCACCTCATCCACACGCAGCATCAGCACTGGGGCACCCCAAGGTTGTGTCCTCTCTCCGCTGCTCTTCTCTCTCTACACGAACGACTGCACCTCAGCGCACCCGACTGTCAAACTCCTGAAGTTTGCAGATGACACCACTGTCATCGGCCTCATCAAGGACAGTGACGAGTCTGCATATCGACAGGAAGTGGAGCGGCTGGAGCTGTGGTGCGGCCGACACAACCTGGAGCTGAACACGCTCAAGACTGTAGAGATGATCGTGGACTTCAGGAGGCATCCTTTGCCACAGCTGCCCCTCACGTTGTCCAGCTGCCTTGTGTCAACCGTCGAGACCAGTTAAAAAAACAAAATGCACCATTTTATGGCCAACGTCTTAATGTAAAGTCAGTGGAAGTCGAGATTTTACATTTTGCTTTTTTGTTGTTGTTGTTGAATCAGAGTTTCAACCTTACATACAGTACTTTTTCAATCTATACCCTATTTTCAAAAGACTGGTGTCATTGGAAAGCTTGCTAAACACAGAAACAGACATCATAAAACAATGATGTTATGTGCCATTATGTATTATTTTAACAAATGTTTTTGAACATTAATAAATCATCTTTGTGTTCATGTTGTGTACAGAAATTGGACTACAGAGAGTCGGCGTTTCACCATCAGACAGAATCCAACAGGTGACTTCAATTTAAAAAAAGTCAAATTCTGTTTTGGAGTCCCCTTTTTATAATTAGACTTAGAATCTGATTGAATTTTATCCTGAATCCTTTGTGAGTTTTTATTATATTTACTGAATCAAATTTCCCTCATGGGATGTATAAACTATCTATCTATCTATCTATCTATCTATCTATCTATCTATCTATCTATCTATCTATCTATCTATCTATCTATCTGAATTTGGATAAGAGGTGGGGCACACCCTGAACTGGTCGCGAACCAATCACAGGTAAAACAAACAACCATTCACACCTACGGGCAATTTAGAGTCTTCAATTAACCTACCCGTGAAAAACCCATACAGGCACGGGATAACATGTAAACTCCACACAGGAAGGCTGGTGCCCAGATTCAAACCCAAGACCTCTGAACTTTTAAGGTGAATGTGGAATCTGTTCACCAGCCCCTTGAATATAATCACATGAAGACCCAAAATACTGTATCTAACCTCTGGAGCAATGACTATCAAGAATATGGTACCATTAACAGTTACTGTACTTTTAAAGTACAGCATAATTTCCTTTTCCTTTTATTTTAATTTATGACAACCACTTCGTTTTGACTAAGCACCTTTTGATTTGTGACTTTTAAAAGGCACATTGTGTTGGACACCTCCCATTACGCCACTGTGTTCGAACTATTTTAGCAGGTTTGATGTAATAGTTTAGGACGATGGTGTTATAGATGCGTTTGATTTTCTGACATATTAAAGACTTTTTGTACTGTCATGGGGCTTGGCTGACAGCGGACTTTGATGGGCACAGTTGGCTGTCATAACGGTGGACACCTGCACTGTAAACCCAGATTCGTATTGAACTCAAAGAGACTAGTATATGTAATTTAAATTGATCTACTTTACTCGTTGATTCTGGCTAAGATGAACTTTCACATGTGCTTTCTTATTGGAATTGTGTTTTAAGTCCAACCAATAGTTTTTACTCAAGCCAACTAATTATGTATTATTATTTTACCAAAATTACTTGAGAAATTTGAGCAGATTGTTCTTTTTCAGTGCTTATTATATTGTAATTATGTGTTTGAGCTCAAACGATGCAGGTACATTGGCCCCACTCCCACCCATACACAGGTCCGCCAAAGATCTAGTTTAAGCCAGTTTTGACAGAATGGCATCGATCGATGAAATCAGATTTTTAACTTTGTGAGACAAAGCACACTGTTAGACATTCATCCATTTCCTTCACCGCTTATCCTCACTAGGGTTGCATTCCTGTAAATTCTACAGTTATTAACACATACCTTACAGTGAAATACTTTAAAGTGATTATACAATAATTAACTACAGTTTCCACTGCATGATGGGATTTTAGTTGATGCCACATAGAGAGTTACTGTATTTTGCATGCAACAGAATTGTGAAGCGGTGTGGCTCCCAGCATGCGTTATGCCATAAAATGTTGAACTGTTGCCATAATTAAGATGTTAATCCTCAATGTTCATGAACGATAAGGATTAACATAACATTGATCATGTGTGTTTATGTTACCCGTAGTTCGTTGAATGTGTGTCTTATTTAATGTAACTCTTGAGTTACATTTATGTTGCACTTTGTTTTCATGCAACTGTGTGCAATAGAGTCAATTCTGCTCAATGCTGAAGCTAAGATAAGCATCACCTGGTGATTCATCAGATGCCTTACATTCAAGGGTGTAATTCCTTGTGATTGCGCAATTTGGCCTACTTCTTCTGGAAGCCAAAAGTCTTCCCATTTTCCTTATGTGACTCATCAGCACCACAATGAATAAAAACATTGATTTGATATTGTTTTTGGTGACTCTACTTATCCAGGGATTATAGTGTATTTAACAAGATCATTTAAATGAGTAGTAGAATAAGTATACTCATCGAGATTACAGTGTATTTAAGTTAAATCAATGCATGGTGATCCTTCGTCATCAAAATTTCTGTGGACATCTGTGTTCATGCCCACTTACACTTTTGAAAATATTACAATGATTGCCCCAATATTTTTTATTTTATGGACTTGTTAGCATTTTCCCCTCCATACGCGCTCCACTATAGTGATATATTGGGCCAATTGTTGTAATATTTCCAGAGGTTGAGGGTGCAATGAGTAGATATGGTCAAGTAAATTTTGGTGATTTTTGGTGACAGTTTTGTGACGTTAAGACACCTTAAGCTTTTTTACGTGTACATCAAGTTTTTTAGACTCTACCATTTTAATCGATGACACGCTAATAAATTAGTGATTTTTCACCATATTAAATTAGTGATTGAACATAATTTTGGGGCGCTTCAGCTGTTGTGTTCATGTCAAAGTGCAAAGCAATGGTATATGATTGCTTGTGTTCATGAGGCTTGCAAGGACGTATGTTATGTTCTTAAGTTGCTGTTGCTGTTCATTTGGTTTCATTGTCTTTCAGTTACCTTGGTGATCGTTGGTGGGCGGAGCCATCTGAGACGCACCTGCAAACTCTTGCAATCTGTAGGTTTTAAAGCCCGGCATCAGCGGAAAGGAGTTGTCAGATAATTCGCTCCTGCATAGTGCAATTGCCTAGTTTGTATTTCTAGTATTCTGAGTCTTGAGTTCCCTGCCCACGGTTCAGTGGTGTGTCCTACTTGTGTTATTTTTACTATTGTTATCGATGTAGTTTTGCTTACATCCTTGTGTAGGATTTGTTGTTGTTAGATACTTTTTTTCGCTGCGGCTCCATCCACCAGCTCACCCTTAGTTATTGTTTTGAGTAACTCGGCTCACGACGCCCTTTTTCGTCGTTGCTTTTAGTTATACTTTCGCATTGTTTGTATGCACATTTATCGTGCGCCTTTTGGTTATTGAAGTACTACATTCATTCGTTCTACGGCTTGTTGTCTGCCTTAGTTTCCTTTTCCCTTTACCTGCTCTCCCTTGACATAATAATCTGACCAAATGGATCCCTCAGACCCCACTCACGTCTGTCAGGTGCTGTCAAGCCACGGTCAACTCATAGGACTACAAAGTCATTACGGGAATTTATGGAGAGGATGCCTGAGTTCATTTCCAGAATTGGAGCACTTAATTCACGCGTCGATCAGGTGAGCGGTCGCGAGGCGGCGGCGCCTACCGACGCGGCCTTACTCCTGGTTGTCAGCGCTCCCGGCCATCGGGAACCTAGTATCCTTCATCCGCCACACTACACTGGTGAAATCGGCTTGTGTGGTCAATTTATTCAACACTGTGAAATAGTGCTTGATCAGCAACCCCACATGTACATGAATGACAGCGCTAAGGTTGCGTACATAATGAGTCTCCTCTCTGGCCGGACGGCAGCGTGGGCTTTGGCAGTAAGCAACGCAAACCTTGCATTACGTACGTCCCTACCTGATTTCCTTGCTTGGAGGAATTAATAAGGCTGCCCGTTCGTTTGGACAATCGATGTGTGAACGCCGGTGAGAGCGGAGGGAGGAGTTTCGTCTACATCCTGGTGACACCTCCATGGTGGCGACTTCATAAGCGGTGGGAACATGGGTCTTGTTCCACGGGCGGCCGAGTCTTCAACCAACCAGCTGGCGGTTACTGGGGAGGAACCCATGCAGCTCGGAGGAGGACGACTCACTCGGGCAGAGCGTCAGCGAAGGATGAGAAACCGCATCTGTCTCGACTGTGGTCTGCCTGGACATCTGATGTTGGCATGCCCATCGAGACCCGATCAGACAACCCTCCCCCCGGCATTCCACATGACCGCTACACTCCCCCCGAAGAACAATTGTGAGTACCCACTGATCGTGGCTGCACCCGTTAATGCTGAGAGACAAGTGAATAGAAAGAGAATGCAACTAAACTGTGAGGTTTTGGGCTTTGGTGGCAGAGCTGAAATCACTGCTCTGGTAGATTCCAGGGCCGATGACTGTTTTCCGTACACCACTGTTGCGAAAAACCTTAATTGTCCCATGTTCAAACTATCCATCCATTTTCTGAGCTGCTTCTCCTCACTAGGGTCGCATGCGTGCTGGAGACTATTCCAGCTATCATCGGGCAGGAGGCGGGGTACACCCTGAACTGGTTGCCAGCCAATCCCAGGGTACATACAAACAAACAACCATTCGCACTCACAGTCACACCTACGGGCAATTTAGAGTCTCCAATTAATGCATGTTTTTGGGATGTGGGAGGAAACCGGAGTGCCCGGAGAACACCCACGGGGAGAACATGCAAACTCCACACAGGCGGGGCCGGGGATTGAACCCTGGTCCTCAGAACTGTGAGGCTGACGCTCTAACCAGTCGTCCACCATGCCGCTAGTGTTCAAACTAGATGAGCCTAAAATAGTTCTAGAGCTCGATGGTCGCCTCCTGGGCGTGGTAATGCACATGACCGACTACCTCCAATTACGTCTCTCTGGCAATCGTGGAAACCAGACAGTTTTTTATCATGTTTTCACAATCGGCTCCGGTGGTTTTGGGCTTAACCTGGCTAGAAATGCACAATCCAGATATGAATTGGACTAAGCCCCAAATTGAAAATTGAAGCCTATTTTGTCAGGCTAACTGTCGAAGGTCTGCGGTTGATTCACATTGTGCTCCAGTTAAAATAGTGGAACCTGTTAACTGGGAGAATGTACCTTCCGAATACCATGATTTGCGGTCAGTATTTAGTAAAGATCGTGCTCACTCTCTTCCTCCTCACCGGCCCTATGATTGTGCGATTGATCTAATTCCGAACGCTCCACTACCAAATGCTAAACTGTACCATATTTCAAAGCCGGAACAAGAGGCACTTAGGGAATATATCTCTACATCTCTTGCTGCAGGCCTTATTCGTCCGTCATCCTCACCAGTGGGGGCCGTTTTTTTTTTTTTTTTTATTGACAAGGACAAGACGCTGCAGCCGTGTATTGATTTCAGGGGGCTTAACGACATCACCCTGAAAAACAAATACCCGTTGCCTTTATTGGATTCGGCGTTCGCTCCTCTGCAAGCTGCAACCATATTTTCCAAATTGGACCTGCACAATGCCTACCACTTGGTTAGGATTAGGGAAGGCGATGAGTGGAAAACTGCGTTCAATACACCTATGGGCCATTTTGAATATGTAGTCATCCCATTTGGTCTTCCCAATGCACCTGCAGTGTTTCAAAGTTTGATAAATGATGTTCTGAGAGACATGATAAATCGATTCTGCTTCGTGTATCTTGATATTCAGATTTTCTCTAGAAATCTGCAAGAACACCAACCGCATGTCCGGCTGGTGTTACAATGTCTGCTGGAAAGCTAGCTTTATGTGAAAGCAGAGAAATGTGATTTTCATTCCACTTTGGTTCAGTTCTTGGGGTTAATAGTGGAGAAGGGTCAACTGAGAGCTGATCCGGCAAAGATCCAGGCTATGGTCACCTGTCCTTCTCCTACATCAAAGAAGTACTTGCAGAGGTAATTTCAGCATGGTGGCCGAACCTCTGACAAGGCTTACATCCAGTAAATTGCCGTTTGTTTGGACTCCGGAAGCTGAAGTGGCATTCGTTGAAAAATGTGTTTTCTAGTTTGCCTACCCTCACCCTAACACCGGTCTTCCGTTTGTTGTAGAAGGGGATGCATCGGATACAGGAGTGGGGACGGTGTGGTTTCAACGGTCCCTAGTCGACCAGCGGCTGAACCCCTGCGCATTTTTCTCACGTCGCCTTGGTTCGGCCGCGAGTAATTATGACGTAGGGAATAGGGAATTGCTGGCCATTGTGTCGGCTCTTTAGGAGAGGAGGCACTGGCTGGATGGTGCTGTGGAACCTTTTCAAGTATTTACCGATCAAAATATATCTGAATATAGCCTATATCCGATGCGCTCGCTGGCTTAATTCACGTCAAGCACGTTTTTGACGCGTTTTGACTTTACCATCACATACCGTCCAGGGTCCCGGAATGTCAAGCCCAACGCCCTGTCTCGGATTTATGAGTCTCCCACTAAGGTGCAGATGTCAGGGTCAATAGTACCTGCGGACAGATGTTGGGGGCGCTCAACTGGGAGGTGCACAGGAAGGTGATCGGTGCAGTGAGGGATGCACAGATTCTGGATGGATGCCCGACGGGCAAGTTGCTTGTTCCAGTAGAGTTACGCCAGGAAGATTTGCTGTGGGGGCCCTCTTCGAAGGTGGCATGTCATCCAGGAGTGAGCCGGACTTTTTTTCTAATGGCCCAGAGGTTTTGATGGCCGGGTTTCCGCAAAGACATTAGAAAATTCATCTCGGCATGCGCGGTCTGTGCACGGAACAAGTCGTCTCATCACCCACTTGCTGGTCTGCTTCGCCCGCTTCCCATCCCGTCCCACCCGTGGTCCCATGTTTCCCTGGATTTTGTTTCTGGGCTTCCTCGGTCACAGCACAATTCTGTGATCCTCAATGTGGTGGATCGCTTTTCGGATATGGCCCATTTCCTCGCCCTGCCGAAGTTGCCCTCAGGTGTGGAGACCACCGACGTCCTTGTCAAGGACATTTTCCAGATTCACAGCATTTCCGTCAACTTGGTTTCTGATCGGGGTCCTCAATTTGTGTCTCGGGTCTGGAAGGCTTTCTGCAAGGCATTGGGGGGGGGGGGGGGCGGTGACCACGACCAGCCTTTTGTCAGGGTAGCACCCCCAAACCGCCAGACTGAGCGGGCAAATCAGGACCTGGTGGCTGCCCTATGTTGTGTTTGCAACTTGCACCCCTCCTGATGGTGCTGTTATGTTCTTAAATTGGTGTTGCTGTTCATTTCGTTTTATTGTCTTTTAGTTACCTTGGTGATTGTTGGTGGGCGGAGCCAGCTGAGACGCACCTGCAAGCTATTGCAATCTGTAGGGTTTAAAGTCCAGTAACAGTGGAAAGGAGTTGTCAGATTATTCGCTGCTGCATACTGCCATTGCCTAGTTTGTATTCCCAGTATTTCGAGTCTCGAGTTCCCTGGCCACGGTTCAGTGGTACGATCTACTTGTGTTATTTTTCCAATTGTTTTCCAAGTAGTGTTGCTTACATCATTGTGTAGGATTTATTGTTGGTAGATACTACTTTTGCTGTGGCTCCGTCCACCAGCGCACCCTTAGTTATTGTTTTGAGTAACTCTCCTCACAACGCCCTTTTTCGTTGTTGCTTTTGGTTGTACTTTTGCATTGTTTGTACCCATGTTTATCGTGCGCCTTTTGTTTATTAAAGTACTAGATTCATTTGTTCTACGGCTCGTTGTCTGTCTTGTGGTCCTTTTCCTTTTACTTGCTCTCCCCTGACAACGTGGCACTCACCGCTGTGTTTGTAACATTTTAATCATGACACCCTACTATAATACATTTACAATTTTTCTGAATATAAATTAGTGCTTGAACATAATTCTGGGTTGCCATGTGCGATAGCTGTTCATATGAGAGTGCAATTATATATGACAGTAATATAAGGTATAAAAACCACTTGAACACTCTTTTTTTTTTGTATTTAATCATTTTGGAGGTGAGGTTTTTCTGCTCGACAGCTACGATATTTAAAATATGTGTCAATACTCCACTTTAGTGTCGTACATTCCTTTCTCCAGATTAGATATGCAGTGTCTCCAGTCGGTTTTTCTTTCTTTCAAAAAAGTTGTCATTTTGGAGGTGGGGGGATTCCACCCGATAGCGACAATATATAAAATACTGCCACTCCATAGTAATCAGAATCATCTTTATTTGGCAAGTATGTCCAAAAAACACACAAGGAATTTTTCTCCGGTAGTATAGTACATTCCTTTTTCCACACCGGCTATGCAATGAATTTGGTCTCCATTCCTGCCACTGACATGGGGGACGTGTCAATTTTGGCCAAGAAAAAGGGGCGTTCCAAAGCCAATTAGATTTGACAATTTCTCCAAAATACATTGATATTATTGGAAGTGTCTATCAGCTTCATTTTATTGAGAAAAAAAATACATAAAATCAACTTCTTAGTGAAATATGGAACCTTAAGACCCCATACCTCCTTTAAGTGTTTTAATGTTTACACAAATACAATACTGAATAGGAATTTCAAGCAACCCCCCAAAAAAGCCATTCTCTGACCTAAACATTGTTAGTCCAATAAATAAAACTATTCCATTCCCTTATGTAGTATTCCTCACATGTGCTTTGATTTAATGGATACCACTGAACAAGAAGCCAAGCTGCTTTTAACAACAGATCATATTACATAAAATGTACGTCACTGGGATGATTCAACAGTAAGACAAATTCATTTTCAACAACTCTATTTTCTCTGACTGTAACTGTCGTCCATTCAGCAGCAGGATCTTGTGGGACGTGTAATTTGTTCATTTTGGCATGAACAGTTCCGCACCTTTAAATGATTATACCCGTGCGTGCCCTGGCACACTGTTGCGCCAGTGTCTTCTCAAGCGTGAGTGCCCTGCTGTTTCAGATCATGTACATGACGCAAGCCAGCTGACAATGAGCGGAAACCTGAGACCTTATGTGCTGTACTCTAACTGGATGTTCTGGAGGTTCTATTGTTATGGGAAACTGGGTTTCAGCCCAGGGTCCACAAGATACACATTGCACCTCCAGGCAGTATCGCCATGGTTTCTATCACACTGTCAAAATGAATAGACTTCTCTGATGGGGCACTTGATTAAAGCCTATATTCTGTTGACAGTTTGTTTATTATGCACCCTGTCAGGCTCCGGCTGTATTTAATGTCAACAAATCGAGGAAGATATGTGATTTCCATTGTGACTGATTCTGTTTCCTTTGAGAAATTGCTAAATACTAAAGAGGAAAAGTGTGGCGTCATCACCGGTGCTCGGCCTGTCCATTCAAGAAGAGCTTGAGGTATGTTCAGTTACTTTTAATAAAATACGGCTCGTAAGCAGGCAACATAAAGTTATGTAGCCTAGCAAGCTAGTGCTAGCACTAACGCTGGTATGGAAACAAGCCGGTATTTTGTCAAATCATGCTTTGAAGCTTCGGTAAACATTGGTTCGTGTGCGTGAATAAATGTTGACAACAGTGACCAAGTATATTGACAACGAAGCACGGAAGGCGACGCACCGGTCACAATACGCAATCCTAATGGTCGACGTCAAGGTGCCCTGTCGGAGCGTTGTCGTAAAGTACAGCACATATACAACATAACCTAGTCGTACATCTGACGTCACTTAGTGCCTGCTCTTTGCAGAAAAATAATCTACATGCACGTGAGAGATGTTTAATTTTTGTCAGAAATCAGACTCGAAAGCAGAGGTTAACCTTATACCATAGATCACCTGAACTCAACTTTGCTCTGGAATTTTTATCTTGGGGCGAGAGTTTTTCCACCCGTCTGATTTAAATATGTGGCTGCATGCATTGTGTTGTTGGTTTTACTTTTTATCGCTTCAGCTTCGATGTCCAGCTGTTGTTATTTCTCGGATGCGCTAGTATTTCAGGCGTTTTATGGAAAGGGTTGCTGCTTTTGCGCAACAGCTACGACACAGTTCTGTTCTTCTTCAGGCACAGCTTGATCTTGTTGTCTGTTCTTTTTGCAGTAATCAAGTTATCACTCCAAACCACCCCCCAATCCCCTTATTACGCCCTCCGCCTCACAATCCATCCACGTCAAGAAGTAAGAAGGGGTAATAAAATGTGGAGATGCCTACACTGTTTGTGTATTGGAGGGAGATGTAATCCTTGATGAGAAACAATTCAGTTACACTGTGTTATTGCTGTCATTTAAACCACACTGCTCTGCTGCAGACATTACGTATGCTCCTCATAAAACACGGGTAATTACTTGCACTACAATTCACTCTTTCTGTCACAATTTAAACCATCAAGCAAAGATATTTTGATTTTAAATGAGTATCATGAAATGCCCAAAAAGGACAGGTTCACAAACCCATCCATCCATCCATTTTCTACACCTTTTATCCTCAGGATGCCAAATGAGCTGGAGCCCATCCCAGCTGACTTTGGGCGAAAGAAGTACACCACGAAGTGGTCGCCAGCAAATCACCGAAGTTCAAAAAGCATGCCACTTATTTAAAGGAGACATATTATGCATTGTTTTCACAATTTGAAACCATTCCCAAGTGTTTTAAATACCTTTGTGAAGTTGGCTTGTTTTAGGGGCGAATCTATCTCATGCAATGAGCCAGCCCTTATCTTGTTCAACATACGTCTGGGTCAATGGCGTGTCCGAAATTACACTCAATATAAAAACTCCAATTTCTGACTACAAAGTGACGATAACAAGCTTTTTATGAAAATAATTATTTCAAGCAGAACAGTGACTTTGAGGCTCATATTTGTTGCTTTTGTACCACCATAAAATATAAAACAACAAAAGCAAGACTGCGGGTACCAGGTAGCCCCCAAGAACCACATGAGTAGCCCGCAGGCCTGTTATAAAAATAGCTGCTATTCTAAAAAAATAAATAAAAAGATAAATAACGGCACTTACCAATGAGTTGCATTTAAATTATTTGTGTTGCTATTCTTTTTTTAAATCATACCTCACCTGCATCGGTGTAACCTTTTTTTTTTTTTTTTTTTTTTTTTTTAAAGCAAGCAGTTAAAAGGTCACTTCTGTGCATGTGATCAAACCATAGCATTCATTCATGGAGACAAGTTATGACGATGAGTTCATTTACCCCAAAATATTTTGAACAAATTTTTCAGAAGTGTGTATTAACCTGGTATCCCTTTGCATTAATCAGTACCCAAGAAGTATCTCTCAGTTTCAGAAAGGTTAGTGACCCCTGCCATACATATACATACAGTACTCTGTTCGAGTGTGAGGTGAACTTGTACGACTTCCAGTGTGTTGACATTTCTCTCTTTCATAACGCGACAAGCCGAGATTCACCCTCTAACTTTTATCTCCAACTCTGATCTTAAATCCAAAGTGATAAAACACTGCCATCTACTGGCGTCTGTTTGTCTGGACAGTTATGCACAAGTTTGAATTTCACAGACAAGCTGGGTGAGACTATCTACCACACCTAACCTACTGAAAAACGTTCTTCACAAATACATTTGTCGGTGGCAGTAAATGGTTAGATTGCATTGACGAATTTAAACGTCCACAGCAGTGAATGAGTTAATGGATAGTTTGAGCGCAAAGTACAGACCTTGCAAATTTAAAATTCCATATTGGGTAGGCTCCACAAACAGCATTCATTAGTCATATGCATAATGTTCTCCCGTTACTTCAGTTAGAGGAGAAAAGAAAAGCAAGGTTTCCTACTGTCGATGACCGTTCGAGCATGTCTAAATCAACTGTTGCTGCTCCGACAGTAGCTTAACAATATTAAACAAATTGCACCTTTTTGGTGGGCCTTTTTGTTTGTATTTTACAGTTTATTTTTTATTAGCAGTCTGTGAATTAATAAAGCAATATGAATAATGCAGATATGATTTATTTTTAATGTACTTTTTAAAAGTAATACATTTTTCACCCACATGAACGGAACCAGAAATTTGAGTATCTACTTGGGAGTCCAAAGTCAGCTCTTTTTAGGGAGCTGGCTTCTTACTATCAGAAAAGGATGTTGGTTAATACTATTAGCGTTTGCTAATCTGTGCCAACACTGAAGTTCAGTTTTTCTTTTGGCTGTGACATGATAGTGCTTCAGTTCTTTCACTCTCAAACTTCACTCTGAAACAACAACAACAAAAAAGAAACTCTGCGTGGGAGTGCCTATTATATTATTAAGCCCCACATTAGCCCATAACAGTGGGGTGGAAGTGCAGATAGGCTTGCTCACAAACAGATTTTAAGAGAGAGGCAGGGCTCCTGCATTAGACCCTGTTGGCGGCTGGGCCCCCCATGCTCTCCGGGGGTGGTGGGGGTGGTGGCAGTGGTGGGGCGCGCTGGGTGGAGAGTGGGGGGGCCACTTCGGTTGGGCTAGGGCACCGCCCTGGGTCCTGGGGAGTGGGTGGCATCCCCCTGGCTGGGTCCCCTGCAGGATGAGCTTTCTGGCTTGCACCCCCCCCCCTCCCCCCTTGTGGGTGGAGGGGGCCGGGCCCACCCTTCCTCAATGTGCCGGCTCAGCAACTCCGTACACCAGTTGACTAACATGCATGTGATATGGTGTTCATTCACCCATAAGTTCCATAGAGAAGCTATAGACTTGAATTGCTTGTGCTGGGACCACTAAGAATAACAAAGGTTATAGAATGATATCAACTCAAAGGTTCTTACAGGTGTTTAGACACAATAAAAATTATCCCACCGCACTCACCCATTCATCAGTAGCCACTGCCTTGCTTATTTCCCACATCTTGTCTTGTCGTCCTTTTGTCTGTCCTCTCTCATCTTGTCCCATTGGTAAGTTGCTGCATGTCCTCACTGGGTGTCCCCCCTCCCAGCCAAAAATAAAAACACGATTTGACTGTTGTAATGTATGTTACTTGTGGTCAAATATCTAGACTGCCTACCTATTGTTCTGTTGTGGTTTGCACAACTATTCCCCTTGTCCGTTGTGTCCCTCTGTCTATGCCCTAAAACCCTTTTCCTGCCCGGCTGCATTCTCAATAAACATTAAACATGAAAACATTAGAAAAATAAGCAGAGGAAATATTTCAAACTCCTCTGCTGCACAGCAAAACTGTTCCAGCAGAAAAGGCATACAGATCCACCGTTCTGCATGGTCATGCAGCTGAACAGGACTGGTTAAAAAAAAAAAGAAAAAGGCAGATATCTAAAGATTTACAGTACTTTGTTGTTTAATTTCACACTTGATGGTTGAGCAAGCTCTCCAGAGGCACAGCTAATTGTATACAAGCCATTAAAACGGGAATTTTCCAAAAAGTTTCCTCTACAAGGAATTCATCCATCCATTTTCTACACTGCTTGTCGCGGGCAGGAGGCGGGGTACACCCTGGACTGGTTGCCAGCCAATTGCAGAGCACAGATAAACAAACAACGATTCAGACTCACATTCATACCTAAGGGTAATTTAGAGTGTTCAATTAACCTACCGTGCATGTTTTCGGGATGTGGGAGCAAACCGGAGTGCCCGGAGAAAACCCACGCAGGCACGGGGAGAACGTGCAGACTCCACACAAGCGGGGCCGGGATTTGAACCCCGGTCCTCAGTACTGTGAGGCGGTTGTGCTAACCAGTCACCCAACATGCTACCCTCCTATAAGGAATCCACACCACATTTCAGCAAATACAGTGCAAACTTCAAAGTCAAACACCCAAGAGGTTGTACAATTTGGAAAATAAACAGCTGTCATGCATGATTTCAGGAAAATCCTCCACATATAGTATCTTAAATGTTGCTTTTCGTGTAGCTCTGTTTTGGCTGCTCATTACAAGTTGATCAATCACTGACGGTTTAGTGGTTCACTCACGCGAAAGGGAAAAATAGTTTCTTCTTACAAACAAATCAAAATGTCGACCAAAGTCCTGGAATGGGTTGTGTTCAACCTTCAACTTTTTTTTCAACAATTATAACACTGCGTCACAATTCTAAACACACAGCTCCCGTGGTTTTCATCTTGCATGAATTGTTCATACTAGAATGAGAGCGATGCCTTTCATTAGCTCTTTCAAGCAGTTTAGTTTGTAGTTCTTGGATAAGGTTTTGGAAAGATAACTGGAACAGAGAGAATGTGCCTCTCCTCCAACAAACCTCCGTCTTTAACCTCTTTTAAATTACATGCATCTGCCCTGGGGAGAAACTCCTGGAATCAGGAGAGGTCAGACTGTCCACACTCAATAACTGCCTTGGGCAAGTACACACAAAAGTAAGCTTCAAAAGTAGATTTGATTTCAAGACATAATAATAATAATAATAATAATATTTATTCACTCAATAGTTAGTAATTAGTAACAATTCAGCACAAATATTTGGGCCTGATTCAATTCAATGTCAACCTTTCCAACAGTGCTTTCTTTGATCCATCTGTCCCTCTCTCCATCCATCCATCCATCTTCTGTACTGTTTATCCTCACTGTGGTTGCATGTGAGCTGAAGCCTATCCCAGCTGATGTGGGTGAGAGGCGGAGTACACCCTGAACTGGTCGCCAGCCATTCACAGGGCACATATAAAAATTTTGGCCTGGTTCTCAAAAGAGCAACAGAGGTTGTTTTCCTGACCCGCTGACCACACTTACAGTATGGGACCGAGTGATCAGCTGATTTGGCGCTGTTCTCTAGGGCAGTGTGTCTAATATTTTTGCACCACAGACCAGTGTCACGTGAAGACATATTTTTACAGACCGTTGTTGCCATCGCACAGCGAGACCGAGAGGCCCACGAAACCCGGAACCCCATCGGCAGTGTAAAGTGGCTATGAACCTTTTAGTCTGGGGTCAGTGTGTGTGTGTGTTTGTGTGTGCATGTTTTGGTGGGGAATGGAATGAATATTATCCCTTACATACTGCAGGCCATACAGGTGTGATGCACCTGTCCTTTGAGACAACATTCCTCCATGGAGCCTGCAATCCTGCTGACGCATCGAAATGTTATTCCAATGGCCGTCTGGATGCATGGGTTGTGTATATACTGGTGGGGGGGGGGACTGCTTGGTGGACTGCTTGCTTCTCCATCTTCGAGGAATCCCATCACCAAGGCAACAAGGGAAAATATTAATACACACCAAGAAGGGCTTTCGAGTGAATTGGAGGAGGCTAGTAGAGTCCTTCCATTGTCACCCTTCAGTTCCTCCCCAAAGCCCAATGTAAGTCTGTGACCCCACCCTTGTCCTCCATTACTTGATCATCACTCGCATTGGTTTAAAATGGTGTATAATGGCATGAAGAAATCCTGGTGCCAATGTTTACAGATTTCTCTGGAAGGCTTTGGGCCAGCGAGAGAACGCTGTACCTGGTTGTGGTCTTGGTTGCCCTGGCAACCTGGCCAAAGGAGCCCTGTGGTGTTTGTACTGCACACAGCTGTGTGACTAGGAGGGGCCTGATGGAAGAAAGCAGAGGGGGTCGGATGGGTCTGTATGTCAACAACTTCACACAAGCTGGCCCTTCTGGGGAAATTTTACAGATAAACAAAGGGTGAAAACAGTGGAGCGATTTTGCCGGGCTGCAATGTAAGCACAGAAGGTGGCCGTCGTACAACACAAAGATCTGTTGAAGATACTGGTGATTTACCAAATTTTGACTTGCTGAGCATGTGCCCAGAAATAGATGGGTGACCCCTTATAATCCCATAAAAAAGTCAGTACCACTGTACAATAAGGGTGCACTATAAAGGGTTTATAAATAGTTTCATAGATCATTTTACCCATTTGACTATGTGAGTCCCAGGATTCACATGTCATGGAAACAATGAGTCCCAGACCTGGAACAATGAGTCCCTGCAATTTATCAGCACGGAGTACAGATATGGGAATCCACCACTATATCATGGTTCTTGCTTCCCATTCCCACTATAATGCAGTACTTTACCTCTGTTTGGCTACTGTCTTGCACTAAAACAGGATTTGTACTTTTAGTAGATAATGATTCGCTGAAGCACTTCAGTAACACACACATAGGAGGGTAAGCAATGCTGTGTGTCTGTGGACGCAGATTAACCATGCTCATGTTTGTGCGTCTCAGATGCGGGACGCAGTTCAAACAAGATCCCTGAGTTTGCTCATGACATTATACACTCTTTGTAAAATGTCATAGACTTAAATGTCCAACATCAGTTTAATTCAGGTGTTGGGTCTCCATTTATCTAGTTCAAGCAACTGCCACATTTTAGTAGCTTTCAACATCGGAACCTCAGTGTGGTGGCAATTTGTTGCTGGATGCTGGTCAACTTTTGTTTCATTCAAATTTAGAATCAATATTTTCAATAAAATATAATGGAAACAATAAATAACCAAGTTAATTATAACACTGCTAAAATAATTTTTTTTAACAATGTTTACAACATAAACTTTGACGTTTCAATATATATATATATATATATATATATATATATATACAGTATGTGGAAGTACAGAGGGAGTTCCAGTCAAGTCCCCTTGCATTAAGAAAATATTATTATTTACTGTTACATTTGAAAAGAAAAATAATTTCTTTACTCACATTTAGCAACAAGGATTACTCACCCATGTGGTGAGGGAGATTACGCTAGCGCTTTATATAAAAACAACACCAGTTCACTTTGCCGTGTACACTCTGTTCCTCTTATTCTGTTCTTATTAATGAATTACTGTCAATGATGCCACGTTGTGCTGTTTAACCAGGAGAGACACATGCTTTTTTTGTTTGTTTTTTGTTTTGCTATTAAGTTCCAGTTTTGCAGATAGCATCACATTTTTCCGCTTTGTCATAACTGTTGCTCATTTGAAAATGGAAACAACATTTTCTGGTGGGATTAAAAAACACTAAAAGACAAATCAATGACAATGTACAAGATGCAATTAATCATCACTTTAATAGGGTACTCTTAACATAAGTGCCATAGGATCTGCTAACCAAAATTGATTCTAAATGCTTTAAAGCTGCAAGCCTACTGACATAAATTTAGGGACACAAAAATGCAAATGGAAACCAATGACACATTAGAAATAATAATTTTGTCGCAGATATTTGACATGAGGCACACTTAAGTTTGGCACACACATTATGCTAACAGAACAATGCTGAGGTCATCACTTTGCAGAAACTTCATCCACTAAAAAAATTTATGGTTTTCTGCTGATGTACAGCTGGCAGGCTTGTTGCTAATGGTTTAAAAATGTGCTGTCCCAGGCCAAGAGGAGGGGGCAGAGAGAGAGAAAGAGAGAGAGAGAAAGAGATAGAGAGCAAGAGAGAGAGAGAGAGAGAGACAGAGAGAGAAAGCGAGAGAGAGAGAGAGAAAGAGAGAGGTAGAATTTAGTGAGGTGTGATGATTTATGATCACGTCCATCTCTTCACATTTTAGCGGAACCTTTACCACTGCAAGACTCAAAGTGGTGTGATTTTACAGTGCATCCAGAAATCTTTGACATCATTGCTTTCTTTGTGAAACTGACATCGTTGTGTGTAAGTTCCATAAAATATTTTAGATGTTAACCTCGCAAAACACTATCAATTTATACCAGTGATAGGCCAATTAACGTTGATGAGAAAACCAATGTTTCTTTGAAAATCTAAAGGCGGCATGGTGACCGACTGGTTGGCACATCTGCCTCACAGTTCTGAGGACCGGGGTTCAAATCCTAGCCCCGCCTGTGTGGTGATTGTATGTTCTCCCCGTGCCTGCGTTGGTTTTCTCCAGGTACTCCGGTTTCCTACCACATCCCAAAAACATGCATGGTAAGTTTATTGAAGACTCAAAATTGCCCATCGGTGTGAATGTGAGTTCAGGGTGTACCCCGCCTCACACCCGAAGATAGCTGGGATAGGCTTATCCCTCTTGAGGATAAGCGGTGAAGAAAATGGATGGATGGATGAAAATCTAAATACAGTAAATAGAAGGACAGATATAGTAGATATATAAAATTTATACCATTTAGGTATTTGATGATTTAATATTACAGTCATGTCTGAGAATCCTTTTATTAAAAAGGAAGAAGAAGAAGAAAAAAATTACTGCTGCACTTGAACAAAATTTAAGCAATTTACCTTTATTGCTTTGCTTGGTAGAGTTGTAAGCTGTCACTGACTCATCACAGAGTCCTATCTGTTTACATTTGACCCTTTATTGCATGACTGAATTCAAAGGTTTTCTGGGAAATGAGGAGGATTGGAGAAGGGGTGTTAGGTAGGTGGATGAGGTTTACGTGTCCAGACTTCATCTGTTTTGGTTGCTACCATGGTTTCTCCTCTTGTTCATACTTTTACAAGCCATGCTGGTTGTTTGCCAGATGCTACTTCAGAGTAGTTTTCAATATTTTAGGTTTTCCAAAGTCCGACGAGAGCAATCTCATGAAGCAAAGATACAGGAATTACAAAAGTTATTTGTCAATCCTGAGCAGGAGAGTCATAATTGGACCACTAGGCAGGTTGAGATGTGGTTCTCTTGACCACTTGTGTATGTGTGTAATATGTTTTACAGGGCGGTTTGTCTCGACACATGCCCACTGGACACCTCATCATGACCTCTGTGAGATGTTCGAAATTCATTGCGGTGGAATGCAGGCCAAGGTTGTTACAGTAAACAACATTTGAAAAAAATAAATAAATAAAATAAAAATGAGAAAGTTTTAACTGCCACATTTTCATTTTCTGTGCATTATTTATTTTCTTTGATTTTGGGTGTTTTGTCGCAAGAAAGAGCACTGTAGTGGGGATGGATATTGTCAGTGGGGAGAAGAAGAGGCGAGAGAAGAGGCATCATTAAGACACAGTAAGACGTAGTGTTGAGTTGGAAAAAGACAAGATAGAAGAAAGCAAGATCAGCCTAGTTTTCTTTTTGGTGTTTGCACACAGCCAACAAGGGTTGTTGATTTTGTTTCGGTTATTGTGTTTTGCATAATTTTATTCGAAATTGTCTTTATTTTCTTAATGCTAGTTAGTGTGTATTTGTTTTAATTTTCACGGCTGATTTATCGTTCGTAAAGGAAAAATAAATTCAGTAGTCAAAATAAAATCACTTGTTTGTTTGTATTTATTTCAGTTTAGCTAGCAAAGATACAACTCCAATTCCAATGAAGTCGGGAGGTTGTGTTAAACATAAATAAAAACAGAATACAATGATTTGCAAATCATGTTCAACTTTACAAACGTTATTGTTTTTAGCAAATAATCATTAACTTAGAATTTTATGGCTGCAACACGTTCCAAAAAAGCTGGGACAGGATCATGTTTACCACTGTGTTACATCACTGACTGAGACTGAGAAATTGAGGAATGCTCATCAAAGACCTGTTTGGAACATCCCACAGGTGAACAGGCTAATTGGGAACAGGTGGGTGCCATGATTGGGTATAAAAGGAGCTTCCCTGAATTGATCAGTCATTCACAAGCAAAGATGGGGCGAGGTTCACCTCTTTGTGAACAAGTGCGTGAGAAAATAGTCGAACAGTTTAAGGACAATGTTCCTCAACATACAATTGCAAGGAATTTAGGGATTTCATCATCTACGGTCCATAATATCATCAAAAGGTTCAGAGAATCTGAAGAAATCCCTGCACGTAAGCGGCAAAGCCGAAAACCAACATTGAATGCCCGTGACCTTCGACCCGTCAGGAGGCACTGCATCAAAAACAGACATCAATGTGTAACGGATATCACCACATGGGCTCAGGAACACTTCAGAAAACCAATGTCAGTAAATGTACAGTTCTGAGCTACATCCGTAAGTGCAACTTGAAACTGTACTATGCAAAGCAGAAGCCATTTATCAACATCACCCAGAAACGCCGCTGGCTTCTCTGGGCCCGAGCTCATCTAAGATGGACTGATGCAAAGTGGAAAAGTGTTCTGTGGTCCGACGAATCCACATTTCAATTTGTTTTTGGAAATTGTGGACGTCGTGTCCTCCGGGCCAGAGGAAAAGAACCATTTGGACTGTTATGGACACATGGTTCAAAAGCCAGCATGTGTGATGGGATGGGGCTGTGTTAGTGCCAATGGCATGGGTAACTTACACATCTGTGAAGGCACCATTAATGCTGAAAGGTACATCCAGGTTTTGGAGAAACATATGCTGCCATCCAAGCAACGTCTTTTTCATGGACGCTCCTGCTTATTTCAGCAAGACAATGCCAAACCACATTCTGCACGTGTTACAACAGCGTGGCTTCGTAGTAAAAGAGTGCGGGTACTAGACTGGCCTGCCTGCAGTCCAGACCGGTCTCCCATTGAAAATTTGTGGCGCATTATGAAGCGTAAAATACAACAACCGAGACCCCGGACTGTTGAACAGCTGAAGCTGTACATCAAGCAAGAATGGCAAAAAATTCCACCTACAAAGCTTCAACAATTAGTGTCCTCAGTTCCCAAACGTTTATTGAATGTTATTAAAAGAAAAGGCGATGTAACACAGTGGCAAACATGACCCTGTCCCAGCTTTTATGGAACGTGTTGCAGCCATAAAATTCCAAGTTAATGATTATTTGCTAAAAACAATAAGGTTTATCAGTTTGAACATTAAATATCTTGTCGTTGTAGTGTATTCAAGTAAATATAGGTCGAACATGATTTGCAAATCATTGTATTCTGTTTTTATTTATGTTGAACACAACGTCCCAACTTCATTAGAAATGGGGTTGTAGATGAACATAGATAACAGTTTTTAGGAAAATTAAGGGAAATAGCATAATTTTCCACGACACCCGTGATGATCTTTCATGGCACACTGGGGTGCTACAGCATCAGCATCAGGGTGAAATACAACACATGTCCATGGCAACAATTATCTCTACTTTATTACAGTACTGTAAAGAAGAGAAGCTGAACATTACGTTACGATCATGATATGACTGGAAACCCAAGCAGAGGAGTTCAGAGTCGTCAATTAATCTACTATGCATGTTTTTGGGATGTGGGAGAAACCCGGAGTACCCGGAGAAAACCCAGGCAGTCACGGGGATAATATGCAAACTCCACCCAGGCAAGGCCGGATATGAACCCTGGTCCTCAGAACTGTGAGGCGGATGTGCTAACCAGTCACGCACCATGCCGCCTCCCATATACAGTGTATTTCAATATTTATCATCACTGGAATAGTGTTAGAAGGATGTAAGACTCTTCCATATAATAATAAGTATATGTACATTTTAATAAAGTAATTCATACTCTAAGTTGTTGTTAATTAAATTTTTACAGTATAGGTGTAAATGTACTTTTTCTGATGATTCATTGTATTATCCCTTGAAGGTTAAGACTTGCGACTTATTTGCGATTTGCACATATGTGACTTACTCCCACATATGAGCTCTGCAACACAGAGCTATTATTTATATTTCCAGGTTTTTGCAGCATTTTCATATTTTGGATTTGTATAGTTTCACATCATTATCAAAGAATGTGTAAAATACACATCATATTTGCCCCAAAAAAGAAACAGAATAATTTTCTGACTATTTTTGCAATGCTGCAAAAAACTGTGAATTTGTAAATAGATAACCCTGAAAAGGCAGGATTTCTTCTGTACCTGTTTGTGTGACAGCCTGGTTCCAAGTTTGTATAATTACTCAGCACCAATTACTGGCTTATTAGCAGGTTTTTCTCTTAAAGAATATTTTTCTACAAATCTTATATCTGTTTTAATGACAATGTAAGCAACATCTGCTTTCACTACACTGTTAGACATTCTTGTAAATTCTCCAGTTATTTACCACATACCTTGCAGTAAAATAATTTAAAGTGATTTTACAGTAATTAAATACAGTTTCCACTGTATCATGGGATTTTGGTTGACGTCACACCGAGAGTTGCTGTATCTTGCATGCAGCAGAATTGCAAAACAGTGTGCTCTTAGCATGCATTGCGCCATAAAATGTTGAACTGTTGCTGTAATAAAGACGTTAATCCTTAATATTCATGAACGATAAGGATAAATGTAACATTAATCATTTGTGTTTATGTTACCTATAGTTCATTGAATGTGCCTCCTATTTAACTATCACGTTAAGTGTATGTTGCACTTTCTTTTTTCTCATAAAACCCTGACTGTGGGTTGTGTGCAATAGAGTGACATCCCGGTCAGTTCTGCTGTATTCTAAGTGAAACTAAAATAAGCATTACCTGGCTTACTTTTCCTGTAAGCCAAATTGCTCCCATTTACCTTGTCTAACTCATCAGCACCACAGTTAATAGAAGTATCGATTTGACACTGCAGTAAGTTACTGTAAAAACCCGATGAAACGTCTAACAGTGTATGTCATAGATTTAAAAGCGATTGTGACTACTTTTTTAATATACTGTATGTTAAGTCATTAAGGTTATGTAACAGGCTAAGACAAAAGACACAAGGAAATCTGCATATTTTAAGATCTACTTTAATCCAATGAATTGCCAGGGTTGAGTCTGGTCACCATTTCAATAAGCATAAAAATAAGCATAAAAAAACTGAGATTATTCTTGATGTCAACATAAATCCAAACCACTGCTTTGTGGTTCCAATTAACATATACTATCTATTAAAGCCAGCCTGCATCCAGGTCTGTTCTTAGTGCAGGGGTCTGAAGTCTCTGCTGGGTCTGAGCACCATTAACATGTCACCACTTTGCCCCACAAAGCCATTAATAATAGAGTCCTGAAGAGGTCTGCTTTCCGCAGGGAGAATCTGTGGCCACACCAAGGTCATACTCGGGTTTGGCTAGAAAACAGAGAGTATATAATGTGCCATATTTTAAACATTTCAGCATAAGAAAGACATGCGGGGGCACATCCAAGGTTTCACCATGCAGGTGAAGCTGTAGTGCTGTGTATGCACAAGTATGTGCTTATGCTAGCGTACGGAGGAGGCCTCACATCTGGCATGCTGGCTGTCCACCCACCGAGGTGATGGACTCCAGTTGGAGCAGTAGGCAACTGTTTGTTAAGCAGAAGGGCCAATTGGAGCAGAACCAGCTGGTCCTGGATCAACCCTGAATGCTGTGCACCACGTGAGAGCCTATGCTAAATATGTTCACTGAAGATTCTATTGCTATTGTAGGTAATAAAAGAGACCTGATACCTACAACACCATAATTGGAGCTACCTTATAAGGCCACTACATGAGATGGCAAAATGTCCTATGGGTATTTTTAGTCACAGTTATGGTCAGAATCCATCTATCCATTCATTTCCCTACTCTTATCTGGGATACGCTTGCAGAACTTGGAGCTTAATCAGCCTCTCCCCAGCCACTTCACCCAGTTCTTTCGAGGGATCACAAGACGTCATCCTTTTCCGACTGAGGATCATGCCCTCAGATTTGGAGGTGCTGATTCCAACTCGACCACTCGGACTCAATTGGCCTCATTCACTAATAAATGTGTACAAATGTTATTTGCGTACAAGTTGAGCATATATGTAAAGTTACCGCCAGATTCATGACACGTGCATACCGGCCAATTTTCTTGGCACCCATTTGCGTATGTTAATGAATTAGAAATCATTCTAAATGACGGGCTTGTGCCCGCGTTGTCCTATCTCTATAAACCACCCCACTATTTCCCTTTTAATTAAAAGGATGTCGTCTGACACGTGTCCGCCAATGCGCTGAGGTTTTTTTCACAAGAGGTGGCTGATCCAAAACTACTAACTAAACTAAACTAATAACTTTCTTAATCTTTATCCGGTATTCAAAAGGTTGGTATCATCAGAAAGCTTGCTAAACACAGAAACTGACAACATATAATAGTTATGTTAATAATTTATAATTCAATTCGACATTTCACATTTCCAATATGTTGTGCATATTGGGTAAAAGATGTGTGTTTGACATATTTTTGATAGATGAGCTTGCATTATTTGTGCGTACGCATGGTACACAAGTACTAACATATTGATAAAACACTATCCCAATCATGCCCTTCTAGGTCTCACTGTCATTGCCCAGGTGAGAATTGAAGTCCCCCAGCAGAAAGAGGACATCCCCAGTGAGACTACTCTCCAGCACCCCCTCCAAAGACTCTTAACTGCTGTTTGGGGCATAGGCACAAACAACAGTCAGAACCTGTCCCTCCAAATGAAGGCTGGTGAAGGCTACCCTCTCATTCACCAGAGTAAACCCCAACATACAGGCACTCAGCCTAGGGGCAGTAAGTATACACTGATGTGCTTGGCGCCTTTCACGGTGAGCAATTCCAGAGTGGGAGAGAGTCCATTTCCCCTCACGAGTACTAGTACCAGAGCCCAAGCTGTGTGTTGAGGCGAGCCCGATTATACTATACCTAGTCAGAGCTTCTTGACCTCAAACACCTTATTAGGCTCGTTCCCAGCCAGAGAAGTGAAATTCCACTTCCCTAGAGCCAGTTACTTGGGGATCGGACCGCCAAGGTCCAATTTTCCATCGCCAGTCATCTCACATTGCACCTGATCCTCTCGCCTCCTTCCATAGGTGGTGAGCCAAAGGGAAGCCACAAGGCGCTCGCCATCGAGACCCAGCTCAAGGCCTGGCTCCAGAGGGGACCCCCGGTGACCTGTGCCGGACAATCCGGTCCATTAATTTTGTTCATCACAGGGACAACCTCAACCTTATTGAACATTTCAAAACTCTGCTTGCTGGGTGATAGCCAGGAAACTCACTCATTTTAATTAACCCTGTCTATGCTGTCAAGAAGTGTGCTCAAATATCCAGCCAGAATTATGCCAGCAGTCGATTGATGGCTACAAAAAGTGTCTCGTCAAGATGAAACTTGCTAAAGGCTATTTATCCAAGTATTAACAGTGGTGTATGTATATATTTCAGCCTTGATGTACAGTATGTTTCACCCTGTGTGGATTAAGGAAACATAAACATTTATTCAAAATTGTGCCCTCATTTTTTTATTTTAAAAATCCTTGAAGATGCATGTTGTAAATAAGTAAAAGCCTGAAAAGGACCAAAATGAATATATTCATGCCCATGATGAGTATTTGAAAAAACAAAGTGATGACCACAAATATATGTGTCTAAGGTGTTGATTTATTAGCCAAAAATCATTTATCACTTTGTGACTCCATCCAGCCATCAATTTTCTGTACCGCTTATCGTCATTAGGGTGACAGGTTAGCTGGAGCTTTTGCTGCATTCCAGAAAAGTGAGAAGTCGGAGTTTTCCGACCTTCGACCAGGGAAAGTGCACTGGAACGTCATTCAAAGTGGAAGGTCCAAGTCGGAAAGTTGGAGAAAAAATGTCTGCCAAGACTTCACCGAGTTGCTCCAATCTGACGTCACTCGACAATGGCGACCCCCATGGAGACACAGACCCATCCATCCATCCATCCATCCATTTTCTGAGCCACTTCTCCTCACTAGGGTCGCGGGCGTGCTGGAGCCTATCCCAGCTGTCATCGGGCAGGAGGCGGGGTACACCCTGAACTGGTTGCCAGCCAATCGCAGGGCACATCGAAACAAACAACCATTCGCACTCACAGTCATGCCTACGGGCAATTTAGAGTCTCCAATTAATGCATGTTTTTGGGATGTGGGAGGAAACCGGAGTGCCCGGAGAAAACCCACGCAGGTACGGGGAGAACATGCAAACTCCACACAGGCGGGGCCGGGGATTGAACCCGGGTCCTCAGAACTGTGAGGCTGACGCTCTAACCAGTCGTCCACCGTGCCGCCGAGACACAGACCATGAATGGTAAAACATAATTTATTAGATTATAAAAATATATTTATCTATCTTGATTTAGGACTGGCGGCACGGTGAGCGACTGGCTAGGACATCTGCCTCACAGTTCTGAGGACCCTGGTTCAAATCCCGGCCCCGCCTGTGTGGAGTTTGTATGTTCTCCCCGTGCTTGCGTGGGTTTCCTCCGGGCACTCCGGTTTCCTCCCACATCCCAAAAACATGCATGGTAGGTTGATTGAGGACTCTAAATTTCCCTTAGGTGTGAATGGGTGCGCGAATGGTTGTTTGTTTATACGTGCCCTGCGATTGGCTGGCGATCAGTTCAGGGTGTACCCCACCTCTCGCCCCAAGATTGCTGGTATAGGCTCCAGCGCGCCCGCAACCCTAGTGAGGATAAGCGGAACGGAAGATGATTTCGGATTGGCAGCACTGTAGCCGACTGGTTAGCACATCTGCCTCACAGTTCTGAGTACCCGGGTTTAATTCCAGCCTCACCTGTGTGGAGTTTGCATGTTCTACCCGTGCCTGCATGGGTTTTCTCAGGGCACTGCAGTTTGCTCCCGCATCGCAAAAACATGCATCGTAGGTTAATTGAAAACTCTAAATTGTCCATAGGTGTGAATGTGAGTGCCAATGGCTCTTTGTTTATATTTGCCATGTGATTGGCTGGTGACCAGTTCAGGATGTACCCCGCCTCTTGTCCGAAGATAGCTGGGATAGGCTCCAGCACGCCCTAGTGAGGATAAGAGGTATGGAAAATGGATGGATGGATGGATTTAGTTATTCACTATATATCACTTCATGTAACGCAACATAATTTGTAGTGACTGCTTGAGGATATGCCCTGTGCTTGCATAAAGTTATTCGGTGAACTTACTTTCTTTACATAAATAAAGCAAATTATTATTGTATATAGGCCTATATAGCTAACAACTATACAAAAAAAAAACCTTATCGCCATCAGCCATCTTTTATATTGCCCTGGAATGCTTTGAGGTCAGAACTGGTACAATCTGACTTCCCACCTTTCTGAAATGTGGCATTATCCCAGCTGACTTTGGGTGAATGGCGGGGTACACCTTGAACTTGTCACCTGCAGCGAATTCTCAGCACATATACTAAAAACAACTATTCACACTCATATTCACACCCATGGACAATTTAGAGTCTCCAGTTAACCTAAGAAAATTTTTTTTGGAATGTGCGAGGAGCCGGAGAAAACCTACCCAAGCATGGGGAGAACATGTAACCCCACACAGGAAGGCAGGAGCCCGGATTTGAATCCCCAACATCAGAAATGCCTCTTTGACTCTTTCACCTTAAAAGTCAGCGTCAAATGATAATACTGGGATGGGGAAAATAATCATTGAACAAATAAGGTTGCTTGGAAATATTTTTTTTCAAAAACTGATACATGTCAATTAAGTTTTGAGTAGTATACACTGGACATTCAATTGACAGAGAATACTTTTGAGACATAAAAACACTGTCACTGAGCAATAAAAGGTTACCAGTAATGTGGTAATGCCGATATATATATATTTTTTTTTGACAATTGTGCAAAATGATGCAGAGTCCTCTAGCAATTTAGACCAGTTTGAAATGACTAATAGAACAATAGTCTGGTGCAGTGACCATTGTGCAAATGGCGCAGAGACTTCAAGAAATGTATGCAGTTTAAAGTGACTAGTAGTGTGTTAATCTGGAACAATGTCAATTGTGCAAATGGTGCAGATACTTCTCAAGCACATGAGTGGCCAGTATTGGCCAACAATAGATATGCAAGTATCTGCACGAATAATGTATAATTGGCCCAACAGAGATGTGACTACAATCTCAAGACAAAATTGGCAGCATGTTAAAATGGAATTATAAGTTAACTGTTTAAGAAGTTAATGGCAAGAGGGAAGAAGCTGTTGGAATGTCTGCTAGTTTTAGTTTGCATTGTTGGTAGTGCGTGTAGATGAGGTGGTGTCCCCCAGCCGCGCCTGCTGTGTCCTGCCTGTCAGGAAGCTATAAATCCACTGGCAGATGGCAGGCGAGACGTTGAGCTGGAGAAGATTGTAGGAGAGGAGTTCGGGGATGATGGTGTTGAACGCAGAGCTGAAGTCCACACACAGTATCCTTGCATTAGGTCCCCGCGCCATCGAGTTGTTCTAGGACAAAGTGCAGTCCCATGTTAACTGCATCATCCGCAGACCTGTTCGATCGGTAGGCAAACTGCAAGGGGTCCAGCAGGGGGCCTGTGACACTCTTGAGATGGTCCAGCACAAGGCGTTCAAAGGACTTCATGACAACAGATGTCAGGTCGACAGGCCTGTAGTCATTCAAACCTGAGATTGCATGTTTCTTGGGGACTGGGATGATGGTGGAGCGTTTGAAACAGGATTGTACCTTGCACAGTTCCAGAGATCTATTGAAGATCTGTGTGAAGACTGGAGCGAGCTGGTCCACGCAGACTTTGAGGCAGAATGGGGACCCAAGGTCTGGGGCCACTTTGTTGATCTTTTGTTGTTTGATGATACGTCTCACATCCTGTTCCTGGATGGTCAACACAGGAGGGGGAAACAGAGGTGTGATGGTTGCAAGTGGCGCGGCTGGGTGGGTGTGGGGTGTGAAAGTGTCCTTTGCAAATCTGCAATAGAAGGTGTTCAAGTCGTCAGCTTGTCCTTTGTTGTTCTCATCTTGGGGAGGGTCGTTTTTAATTGGTTAGCGATTGTAATACACGCCAGACTGATTTAGAGTCATTAGCGGAAAACTGTTTATCGAGCTTTACTGCATAATTTCTCTTTGCAATGTTAATGTCTTTAGTCAGCTGGTTTCTAGCGCAATTATACGCGGCTCTATCCCCACTTCGATAGGTGTCCTCTTTAGCCTGGCGAAGTTGCTTGAGTTTGGCAGTGAACCATGGCTTGTTGTTATTGAACGTGCGAAATGACTTTGTTGGTACACACACCTCTTCACAGAAACTGATATAGGATGTAACAGTGTCCGTACATTCATCCAGCCTCCCTGTTGAATTTTCAAAGACACTCCAGTCTGTGCAGTCTAAACAGCTTTGAAGTTCTATCTTTGCTTCATTGGTCCACTTCTTCAATATTTTCACTGTAGGCTTCGCGCATTTAAGTTTTTGCCTGCATGTTGGTATTAAGTGGATTAAGCAGTGATCAGACGAGCCCAGAACTGCATGGGGATAGGACGGTATGCATTATTTAGTGTAGTATAGCAGTGGTCTAAAATGTTATTTTCCCTGGTGGGACAGTCGATGTGCTGCTTGTATTTCGGAAGTTTGTGGTTGAGTTTAGCTTTATTAAAGTCCCCAAGAATGAAGAGGGATGAGTCTGGGTGCTTTTCTTCAATTTCGTTTATTTGTTTAACGAGCGTTAGCAGTGCAGCATACATGTTAGCTTGAGGAGGAATGTAAACACCAAGTATAAAAGAGGCGAACTCACGCAGCGAATAGAATGACTTATAGTTCAAAAACAGCGACTCCAAGTCCAGTGTGCAGTGTGTGCTGAGCTCCGTGACATTGGTACACCATTTTTCGTTGACATAGTTGCATATCCCGCCGCGTTTTGTTTTGCCGATAACTCCATGACGCGGTCTGCCCGGTGAAGTTGGAAGCAGGGAAGCATTACGGCGCCATTGGGGACGCGTCCACAAAGCCATCTCTCCATGAAGCACAGGGTGGCGGAACGTCCAAAGTCTTTAATGGTCTTTATGAGAAGATGAAGCTCGTCCATTTTGTTAGGTAGGGAGGGTAGATTCGCAAGATGAATTGGCGGGAGCGCCATTCAAAATCTTCTCTTACGGACCTTCACCTGGATTCCAGCGCGCTTTCCCCTTCGTCACCTTCGCCTCCATGCTCCGTACATCACGGCCGCCGCACCGGTGAGTAACTCGTAGAAATGTTTTTTGCAGATTTGCGAAAGTTGGTGAAAGAAAGTCCTGGGTAGACTCCCTGATGTTTAGCAAGTCTTTCCTTGTGTAAGTGAGTTGCGTAATGTCTCCAAAAACGAATGAAAAACACAAAAACACACACAGTACTAGAGAGCACGTAACCAAGGCGACCACATGGTTCGGAGCCATCTTGGATCCATTTCATCATTTCACTGCGATTAGCTGGTAACCAGTTCAGGGTGTACCCCGCCTAAAGTCAGATGGGATAGGCACCAGCACACCCATGAGCCGAGTAAGGATAAGCGGTTTAGAGAATGGATGAATGGATAAATCATATCAAAACGTTGTTTTCCACCATTAATGTGATCTATAACCTGTATGACTCAATAGAAAAGATATTTTAGAGAGGGAAAATAAAAATATACAACCCTCTTATAACTGAGGATGTGACTTCAGAATTAACCAATCACATTCACACTCAAATACATTGCATATATCCCCATTTTGGGACTAATAAAGGTTATCTTTAAAAAAAAAAAAAGAAAAGAAAAGTGCATTAAAAATGCCTCTGAGTATCATTCAATCAATCAATCAATCAAGCACTCAAGCAATCATGCAATCAAGCGACCAATTAAATATTATTTATACAGCCCTTTTCATACATTAAATAATGCAACCAAAAGTGATTCACAGAAATAAAAACAGCAGAAAATATACACAAAAAAACCCATTCCCTTCCCATCCCCACATATAAATGCAAATGCCCCATCCGAACACACACAACTGCACTTACACACTAAGACAGCTCCTATTGACTAATAATATAGAGACATGGCAAGGCACAGAGGATGCCACCACAGAGACCACCAGACTGTGGGGGACTTCCCTCATTGTGCAGAGCCCCGCAGACCCCTCTGTCCGGGGAACCTGCAGGCTGACATCCCCGCAGACACATCGCCCAGTGTGGAAGCTCCCATGAATAGACACTGGAGTAAAACTTAAAAAGACTAAAAGAAAATAAGATGACAGAAATTGAGGAATAATTGGAGATACAACATAATAGGATAGAAAAAAAATAATAGACGCAATTAGTTCAGCTGTTTTATTAGGGTTTTCCTGGCATTTCTGTAGACACATCTTCAACAGCACAAGCCATGATGTGCAGAAAGCTTCCATCACAGGGATCTCTTTGTTCAGAAGTTTCAGTCAGGAGTGGGGTGCAAAACAAATTTCAAGGCATTAAATATGCCACTGAACACAGCGATGACAGTTATCATCAAGTAGAGAAAATATTCCCAAAACAAACAAAAAAAAAAGATAAATTACCACGAACTGGACAGCCCTCCAAAATTGATGGAAAGACAAGACGCAAACTGGTCAGGGAGGTTGCCAAGAGGCTGACACCAACATTGAAGGAGCTGCAGGAATTTCTGGCAAGTACTGGCTCTTTAGCACGTGTGACACCATCTTCCGTCTTCTTCATATGTCTGGGCTATGAGGTAGTGTGGCAAGACGGAAGCCTTATCTTACAAAAAAAATAAAAAATAAAACAAAAACACACAGAAACTTGAAATCCCCCAAACGCATGTGGGAAAATATGTTATGGTCCAGTGAAACCAAGGTTTAGCTTTTTGGCCATAATTCCAAAAGGTATATTTGGCGCAAATACAACACTGATCATCACCAAAAGAACAGCACACCTACAGTGAGGCATAGTGATGGCAGCATCATGCTTTGGAGCTGTTTCCTGAGCTGGAACTGTGGCCTTAGTCGATGTGGAAGGAATTCCAAACAGTTCCAAATACCAGTCTGTCTTAGCACAAAACCTTCAGGCTACTGCTAGAAAGCAAAAAAATAAAAAAATAAAAATGTAAGGAAATGTGTACAATAACAGCAGAACTATGTGGGGTTAATCAGAGGCACTTTAAATGGCAGCAAATGTGCACTGATTCCCATTTAACATAACTTTGAATGTGATTAGTTCATTCTGAACACAGCCACATCGCCAGTTATGAGGGTGTGCACACTTGTGCAATCACATTATCTCAGTTGTTTATTTGTACTTCCCTGCTCTGAAAGATTTCATTTTTCTACTTGAGTTGTACAGGTTGTAGGTCACATTAATGGTGGCAAAATTTAGAAATGATTTATCATGGTCTCGTTTTTTTTTTTTTTTTTTAAATCACATAAACCTGGCATTTGAACAGAGGTGTGACTTTTTATAGCCACTCTATAGGCAAGTTCAGTAGGGTATAAACCCTTTTAACAAGGTGTCTATCGCTCGTGGAGTTTCGCTATTCGCAGAAGGACTCGCTCCAGATCCCCCATATTTATGTGTAGTATGCAATATGCAATGGCCTGTTGCTGGACAATCACTTGGTTGTAAAATCCTTGAAGCGCACATGCACTTCACTTCACACTGTGCGTCTCTGCTGCTGAAGGCCCGTACCCCAGTTAACCGTTTGTAGTTTCTCAACCTTCTCTCCTCATTCTCTACACATGCAGCTGTTTTGTAACTTCCAGATGTTTTTTTTTTTTGATAGTTGGAATTAGTCTGCACAGTTTTAGACTTCTGTAACACCACTGAGCAGAAAGCGCTTCGATACTTTATGGTTCATACTTGATGTTGTGTTGCCTCTTATATCTTCAAAATAGATAAAAGATAGTGTGTGTCCCACATTTTGCAAATCACCAAACGTTAACAATCCCATCAGAATCCTGACAAAGCTTTGCCATCATCCTCATGTGTCTGATCAGTCACTTTCCTGCCTTCCCACCACCTGTATCGGATTGTCGCATCAATGCCAAGCGTGTTAAGCTTCTCACTTTCTGTACGGCTCATTTGCTTTAGTGTGCTCAGTCGCTGCTCCTTGTACGTTGTCATTCTTCCAGCACTATTCAAGGTTTTAAACGTTTTTTTTTGTGTTACCTTCTGTTGCTGGGCCGATATCCAGGTTTACTATGCCACACCATCATAATCCAACATGACTAAAAAGTTCAGGATTCAGCACTTATTGTCCTGTACTGGCTATGTTGCAAGATGTTCTTCCTTCTGGGAGAAGAAGCTGAAATTGAAAGCTGCAAACATTTGTTACATTTACAAAAAAGTGTTAACTGAATGCAGCTGAATAATTTTTGCCTTCATTTTCCCTCCTTTCAAAGACCTTCTCCTCATACTCGCTGTCCTTTATTTTTCCTGTCACGACCATCAGCGTCAGCAATGGACACACGACTTCACTGTGCTTCCACTCAATCCACCTGTAATATGTTGAGTTACCTATATACTCCATCACTCCTTCGTCAAGACTTTAATTTCCTCGCCCTTAATGGCTAGTCTGTTTGTCTCTGGAATTGGCCACACCTGTAGACTCATTGTGCATAAGGTCAAATCATGTTTCAGGTGGTATGTATTGTAATTCGGTCCATGTATGCGTAAATGTGCGATTGCATTTAATGGCAGTGTGACTGTGCACCATAGAGGGTAGATGAACACGGAGAAATAGATAAACAGCATTCAGATGTTATTCTGTGCCAAAGGTCATTATTATTATTATTCATTTTATTACTGTTTTGTTACATGATTATGGTGCCTTACTTAGAAAAAACATATCTCTATTAAAATAAAAACCTTTGAAGCCATATTTCCCTGACTATGCAATCAAAATTAATTTAGGGCAGATGTTTCGTTTTTATAACTTGCCATTTTAAATCATAGCACGAAATCCAAAAACATGGATAATTGGTTTGGAGCCAGTATAGCTAGGCTAGAACGATTGATTCCTTGCCAGGCCCAGTGAAAGAATCTGTTACATCAGGAGCCAGGAGCAGGAACAATAGAAAAGTCTCCATCAATTTTAGTGTAAAGTTTCTATTAAATGTACACCTTGCTGCTTTGTTCCCGTCAGTCCAAAGCCAAGATCAATGGATGGCTGAATGTCCATGGCATTCGAGTGCCAGTGTTAATGTCCTTTGTGAACAAGTTTGGAATCAGGAAACTGCAATTGTTACTTTGGGCATGGATCTGAGCACTCAGAGGTGCTCAGATTCGGTTCAGGGGTGCTTCAGCACCCCCTAAAATGGGCAGAAGTTCCTATGCCAGTGAGTAAACTATTTAGTTGCATTTTTGTACATGAAAAAACAACTAACTTCCTCAATCCAGTTCAAACATAGGACAGCGGTACTGTCTGACCACCAGAATTGTTTCCTATAGCTAGAAAAAAGTATCAACTCACTCCTAACTAACAGCATATAGTAGACAGTGACCTATGATTAAATACAGAAAAAATGAGGACTGTTAATGATAAAAGTGTATTGGTGCCACATATCCTGGTTTAAGCTGATCACTATTGGTAGAGCAAACCATTTTTGAGGCAGTTGGGGGGAGAGGACTGGCCATATTATGTTGCTAAAATATTACATTACAAAGAAGTACTTTATTGTGGTTTTAAACATTTCCAGGTTGTTTAAAAATGACCTACAGTTGAAAGAAATCTTTTTGGGATCTCTCAAATTTTATGGCTGCTGGGATTCATTTTAGGGATGCTTCAGCACCCCCAGAAATGAGCTCGAAACACCCATGTGCGCGAGCAGTGAAACAGTAAAAGCCAGTTAAACCTTTATATCGCTTTGCCGTATGCTTCTTGTTAAAGCCTTGTTTTATATTGTGTGGTTATGTGGGGAGATAGACATCGGAGTGACTCCCCCACTTGGTTTTAATGAAGTATGTTGCTGGTGGTTTGAGTTCTTGTGTGTTCGTCTACAGTAACTCATATTGACACCATTGGGGTTTGTAGAATCTAATGAAACAGCATAAAGATGTTGCAGTTTGAGTAATTCTAAGTGTGTCTCTCCATTCCAGACTTAACACAAAATGGTGCTCTGTTCTTTTGTCAATGTTTTGGGATTCCTTTTGCATGCAAGGTTTGATTTTGATTTTGTAATTCAAAGTAGAAAACTAAATGGCATTCCAAAAACAAAAAAATGATCTCCTCACTTACCATTCATGGGGAATTTTTGGAAGGACACAATTGGAGCAAAGGTTGTGGATGTGCAGGGTCAATAAGAGCTACCAACAAAGAGTCAACATTGTTCGTTACACACTCACTCTTTCCTGAAGCCCAAGCCAGTGTTTCTTTCTTGTGCTGAAAACAAACAATACAGTACTGTAGTTGCTTTTAGCCAATTTTAGGTTTTGCTGGGTGCTTCCGAAGCCCTTTCTAATTAACACATTTGACTGTATCTCTGAGTCTGCAGATGAAGCAGGAGTTAGGGGTCATGCATGTTTCTGATTTCTCTGGTCTCTGTTATTCTAGCATGTACTGTGCTGAAAGCTAAAACACTCAACCACCCCATCCATTTCTGTAAGAATTTTTTTATTTTTTTCGTTTGGTCACTGAAGCTTTACAAGATGCTTCAATTAAAAAGCCAAGGATCTGATGAGAATGATTTGCTCTGATACTTCAGCACACTGCTTTTATTCTGACATGCATTTCACCATGCCACATGGTGGTGAGATTAAAAAGCCTTCTTTTAAAAAAAGGGGGAACACAGAATGTACAGTGTACGCTTTGTTAAGGGGAAAAAACAAGCCAGAAAGCTTCTGAAATAATATCCTTTGGATAGATGAAACAAAACTGGAGCTTTTTGGCAAGTAATATCAACTCTGTTTACAGATGTGAAAAATGAAGGCTACAAGGATACCTACTGTAAAACATGGAGGAGGCTTGTTTATGTTCTGTGACGACTTTGCTGCATTGTATCTTGAATCTGTGCAGGGTACGATGAAATCTCAAGACTATCGAGACATTCTATTGGGAAAGGCCGATCATAAACACATTTATTCATTCATTTGCCGAACCGCTTATCCTCACTAGGGTCGCGGGTATACTGGAGCCTATCCCTGCTATCTTGGGGCGGTAGACAATGTACACCCTGAACTGGTGACCAGCCAATCGCAAGGCACATATAAACAAACAAAAATTTGCACTCACATTCACACTTACGGGCAATTTAGAGTCTTCAATTAACCTACCGTGCTTTTGGGATGTGGGAGGAAACCAGAGTACCTGGAGAAAACCCACGCAGGCACGGGGAGAACATACAAACTCCACACAGACGAGGCCGGATTTGAACCCGGATCCTCAGAACTGTGGCAAATGTGCTCACCAGTCTTTCACCATGCCGCCTCATAAACACACTTAAATTCAAATGCATCGCAACACAACTACACAGTGTTAGTTCATTTTTTAAATTTTAAACCCCTGATTAAATAATATCAATTTTATACCACATTCTTAACACAGAGTCCATATTGTGTGTGCTATTGCTATTACTACATCAATCCATCCATCCATCCATTTTCTTCCGATTATCCGAGGGATCGGGTCGAGGGGAAGTTAGCTTCATCCAGCTCTTCGGGCGTGATCCCGAGGCGTTCCCAGGCCAACCGGGAGACATAGTCTCTCCAGTGTGTCCTGGGTCATCCCCGGGGTCTCCTCCCGGTGGGACATGCCTGGAACACCTCACCAAGGAGGCGTCCAGGAGGCATCCTAATCAGATGACCGAGCCACTTCATCTGGCTCCTCTCAATACGCAGGAGCAATGGCTCTACTCTGAGACCCTCCCGGATGGTCGAGCTGCTCACCCTATCTCTGTGGGAGAGCACAGAGGCCCTGTGGCGGAAACTTATTTTGGCCGCTTTCATCCAGGATCTTGTTCTTTCGGTCATGACCCACAACTCGTGACCATAGGGGCGGGTAGGAATGTAGATTGATGGGTAAATTGAGAGCTTCGCCTTTTGGCTTCGCTCCTTCTTCAACACAACAGACCGATTTGGAGATGCTGATTCTCATCCCAGCCGCTTCACACTCGGCTGCGAACCGCTCCAGTGAGAGTTGGAGATCACAGCTTGATAAAGCCAACAGAACCACATCATCTGCAAAAAGCAGAGATGGAATGCTGAGGCCACCAAAGCGAACCCCCTCTACGCCTCGGCTGCACCTAGAAATTATGTCCATAAAAGTTATGAACAGAATCGGTGACAAAGGGCAGCCTTGAGAGAGTCCACGCGTCACCTGAAACAAATCCCATTTACTGCCAGCAATGGCATATATTCCTCCTGAATCTGAGATTAGACTTCCCGACGGACCCTCCTCTCCAGCACCCCTGAATAGACCTTACCAGGGAGGCTGAGCAGTGTGATACCCCTGTAGTTGGAACACACCCTCCGGTCCCCTTTCTTAAAAAGGGGGATGACCACCCCAGTCTGCCAATCCAGAGGCAGTGTCCTCGATGTCCAAGCGATGTTGCAGAGGCGTGTCAACCAAGACAACCCCACAACATCCAGAGCCTTTAGAAACTCAGGGCGAATCTCATCCACCTCCGGGTCCTTGCCAATGAGGAGCTTTTTTAACCACCTCGGTGACCTCAACCCCAGAGATAGAAGAGCCCACCTCAGAGACCCCAGACTCTGCTTCCTCATGGGAAGTTGTGTCGGTAGAATTCAGGAGGTCTTCGAAGTATTCTCCCCACTGACTCCTGACGTCCCGAGTCGAGGCCAGCAGCGTCCCATGCCCACTGTACAGTGGGTACAGAAAGTATTCAGACCCCGTTAAATTTTTCAGTCTTTGTTCTATTGCAGCCAGTTGCTAAAAGGTTCTTTTTTCCCCTCATTAATGTACACACAGCACCCAATATTGACAGAAAAAAACGAAATTGTTGAAATTTTTGCAGATTTATTTAAAAAGAAAAACTGAAATATCACACAGCCATAATTATTCAGACCCTTTGCTGTGACACTCATATATTCGACTCAGGTGCTGTCCATTTCTTCTGATCATCCTTAAGATGGTTCTACACCTTCATAGGAGTCCAGCTGTGTTTGATTATACTGATTGGACTTGATTAGGAAAGCTAAACACCGGTGTATATAAGACCTTACAGTTCACAGTGCATGTCAGAGCAAATGAGAATCATGAGGTCAAACGAACTGGCTGAAGAGCTCAGAGACAGAATTGTGGCAAGGCAAAGATCTGGCCAAGGTTCCAAAAATCGTCTGCTGCACTTAAGGTTCCTAAGAGAACAGTGACCTCCATAATCCTTAAATGGAAGACGTTTGGGACTATCAGAACCCTTCCTCGAGCTGGCCGTCCGGCCAAACTGAGCAATCGGGGGAGAAGAGCCTTGGTGAGAGAGGTAAAGAAGAACGCAAATATCACTGCGGTTGAGCTCCAGAGATGCAGTCGGGTGATGGGAGAAAGTTCTAGAAAGTCAACCATCACTGTAGCCCTCCACAAGTCGAGGGTTTATGGCAGAATGGCACAACGAAAGCCTCTCCGCAGTGCAAAACGCATGAAAGCCTGCATGGAGTCCAATATGGTGAGAAATAAGATTCTCTGGTCTGATGAGATCAAGATAGAACTCTTTGGCCTTAATTCTCAGTGGCATGTGTGGAGAAAAGTAGGAACTGCTCATTACCTGTCCAATACAGTCCCAACAGTGAAGCATGGTGGTGGCAGCATCATGCTGTGGGGGTGTTTTCAGCTGCAGGGGCAGGGAGACTGGTTGCAATCGAAGGAAAGATGAATGCGGCAAAGTTCAGGGATATCCTGGACGAAAACCTTCTCCAGAGTGCTCAGGACCTCAGACTGGGCCGAAGGTTCACCTTCCAACAAGACAATGACCCTAAGCACACAGCAAAAATAATGAAGAAGTAGCTTCAGAACAACTCCGTGACTGTTCTTGAATGGCCCAGCCAGAGCCCTGACTTAAACCCAATTGAGCATCTCTGGAGAGACCTGAAAATGGTTGCCCACCAACGTTCAACATCCAACCTGACAGAACTGGAGATGATCTGCAAGGAGGAATGGCAGAGGATCCCCAAAACAAGGTGTGAAAAACTTGTTTGCATCATTCCCAAAAAGACTCATGGCTGTATTAGCTCAAAATAGCTTCTACTAAATACTGAGCAAAGGGTCTCAATACTTATGGCTGTGTGATATTTCAGTTTTTCTTTTTTAATAAATCTGCAAAAATTTCAACAATTCCGTTTTTTTCTGTTGATATGGGGTGCTGTGTGTACATTAATGAGGAAAAAAATGAACTTAAATGATTTTAGCAAATGGCTGCAATATAACAAAGAGTGAAAAATTTAAGGGGGTCTGAATACTTTCTGAACTCACTGTACACAATGTTGATGGTGCACTTCTTCCCCCTCCTGAGACGCAAGATGGTGGACCAGAATTTCCTCGAAACCATCCGGAAGTCCTTCTCCATGGCCTCACCGAACTCCTCTCACGCCTGAGTTTTTGCCTCAGCGACCACCAAATATGTATTCCGCTTGACTAGCCTGTACCCAGCAGCTGCCACAGGGGTCCCACATGCCAAAAAGGCCAGATAGACTTCTGCTTCAGCTTGGTGGCATCCCTCAATGCTGGTGTGCACCAACGGGTTCGGGGGTTGCCGCCACGACAGGCACCAACCACCTTACAGCCACAACTCCAGTCGGCCGCCTCAGCAATGGTCTAATCGGACTCAATGTGCCCCGCCTACCCCGGGACGTGAGTGTAGTTCTGCCAGAGGTGGGAGTAGGAACTCCTTCTGACAGGGGATTGCCAGATGTTCCCAGCAGACCCTCACAATACGTTTGGGCCTGCCAGGTTGGACCAGCATCTTCCCCCACCCTCGGAACCAACTCACCACCAGGTGGTGATCAGTTGACAACTCCACCCCTCTCTTAACCCGAGTGTCCAAGACATGTGGCCCAAGTCTGATGACACGACCACAAAGTCGTTCATCGAACTGCGGCCTAGGCTGTCCTGGTGCCAAGTGCACGTATGGACACCCATACGCTTGAACATGGTGTTCATTATGGACAATCCGTGATGAGCACAGAAGCCCAATAACAGAACACCGCTCGGGTTCTGATCGGTGGCCGTTCCTCCTAATCATGCCCTTCCAGGCCTCGAAGTCTTTGCCCACATGAGCATTGAATCCCCCCAGCAAAACGATGGAGTCCACTGTGGGAGCGCTCTCCTTCACCCCCCTCCAAAGACTCCAAAAAGCGTGGGTCCTCTGAACAGCTGTTTGGTGCATAGGCATAAACAACAGTCATGAACCGTCCCCCCACCCGAAGGCAGAGGAAGGTTACCCTCTCACCCACTGGGGTGAAAATTAATGTACAGGCGCTGAGCCAGGGGGCAATAAGTATCCCCACACCTGCTCGGCGCCTCTCACCGTGGGCAACTCCAGTGTGGAAGAGAGTACAACCCCTCTCGAGAAGACTGCCAACGTAGCGTGTGTGTGGAGGCAAGTTGGAACTTCTCAACCTCACACACCAGCTCAGGCTCCTTCCCTGCCAGAGAGGTGACTTTCCACGTCCCTAGAGCCAGCTTCTGTAGCCGGGGATCGGATCATCAAGGTCCCTGCTTTTGGCCACCGCCCAGCTCACACTGCACCTATTTTTTAACATCATAGTGGTCTTTGGAGCCGTGCTTTGCTCCCTCACCTAGGACCTGTTTGACATTGGTGACCCTGCCAGGGGCATAAAGCCCCAGAACACTTAACTCCTAGGATCACTGGGACACACAAACCCCTCCACCATGATAAGGTGACAGCTCAAGGAGGGGGCTATTACTACACTCAAACAAAAAGCATTGTTATCTATCTTGCCTCAGGAAAGACAACTTCAAACAAGTCTTAGCTTTTTCTGTTATGACCAACAGACCTGGTTACTATGGAAACAAGACAATAGCCATTAAACTTAATGTTTACTCTCCTCTGGGCTTTGACAGCACATGAGCACAGCTTGAGTGAAGAGTTGCGTTCACTTCAGTTGCGGTGAGCCAAGAGAAGCACTCACATGAGCACATTGACACCATGTGGTTTTATGTCATATTCTGCTGCGCCTTAATCACCGTTCTGTATATCAACAGGGTGTAAACGAGTCTAGATTTGCCCAAAAACGCTAGGCACACATGCACACACAAATGCTTTGTGACTGTATTTCTTTCCTCAGCCTCAGGCGGCATCATAATGCACAACTGATGCTGTTGTATGTTGTTTGACCGACAATTTCCCTTCCTGAAATCTGTCCAGAAAATGCAAACAACATCTGGCAGAATTGTTTTTAAAGTAGCAGCTGAGCATATTAAATGATGTGACAGATTATGTGCAGACAGATGTTGGTACAGGCATGTAAAATAACCAGTATGCTCCCAGGAGATGCTGGCGCATCTACTTTTGGGTCCGTTTACAATACTTCAACAACCATGTTATCTGGTCTACAGTAAAAAGTAATGTAATGCATGTTGTATAAATCCTCCACAAATGAAATGTCTTCCGTTTGCAGCAAGGTAATTATTCATGTAAGTATGTAAGTATTGTAAGTAATTTTAATTACATGGAGCTCAGTCTCCAAGTTGGTTACACTACATCGGCAGTCTTATGATGTGTAAGGATTTAGCTGAGGGTGAATAGGAAATGTTCATCAATCAAGCTTCACCTTGTGTGCAAATAAGCAACAGATGGATCTGATGGATGAACTCGATGGGTGAAGAGATAGTGGATGTGACACTGTCTTCCAAATTATTATGCAAATGATATGATTCACTAATTGTCCTAAATAGTTGATACAGTCGTCATAATTTTCAAGTCGTCAACCATCAGAATATAATTCATATTCAATGTTTGTTTTTGAACAAACTTCACAATAAAATTTTTTGGAGAGATAAAAAAACTTAAAATGCATTGTTCCAAATTGTTATGCACAACAGAGTTTCAAGATATTTGACAGGTTTTAAAGAACTGAAAATAGTTACGTATTGAATTTGCAGCATTAGGTCACATTTACCGGAATTAAAAACTATTTCAATCAAACACATCAACAAACAGAACCCAAAAACATACTGTAAATCAAGTTACATTTTTACATAGGCCCCCTTATTTGACAAAAGCTTCACAATTCTTAAATCTATTAAACCTGTGAGTTTTTGGAGAGTTTGAATTTCTTTGAGATGGTGCATTGTCATGCTTGAAGCTAATTTTGTTAGTGAAAGCACAGTTCTTCTTTTGGTACCATGGATGAAAGTGGTCAGTCAGAAACTCCACATACTTTTCAGAGTTCACTTTCACATCTTCCCAGACCCCGAAGGGATCTCTCCCTGGTATGTTTCTCTCTCTTCATGGATCAATTACACCAACATACCTTGTAAATGTATGTATCATAAAAACATATTAATGTACAATGTATATTTGATTTCCGTCTTTTGAAGTGGGAACTTACAAGGAGCTCTAACTTCAAACATGCATTTATGACCTGTGCATACATGCAGTATTTATATACTGCGGATTTCCTGAGCTGAAGGTACTTTTGTCGTAAAGCAAATACACATCACCATCACTGCTATATAAGGAGACGCTTCTTCTCCTGGAAGCCTTTCAGTGCTGGCAGGTTAATTGCATGCTAAATTAAAGAGGCTTCTTTTGCGGTCAGCTTCAACAAAAGTACATTCAAGACTTTCTTTAAGATACTATATTTTTATACTTTTGAAACAATAACACGAGCTTGATGTCTATGAATACAGGTATGGATCTAATTAGGGTTAATCCAGACTGAGGAAACGTCCTGTTTTAAATTTTGTGTCCTCTTGAACCCTCTTTTTAAAGAACATGAAGACCAGTTGTTTTTTCAGCTTAAACACATCATGATTCCACAGCCTTGAGTACCAACACACACACACACACGTGCATACACACTATTCATAGTACTGCTCAACATGAGGACAACAGCACAAAAGCTGTATGAGGACACATATCATTAACTTAATAGCATAGCCGCCTGAGTCATATTTGAACAATTTCAGACTGCAAGAAAAAATACAATTTGTAGCAAGCAGATTGGTATTTTTTTTTATTGATTTGGTAACATTAAGTGAAAAATGACCCAGGCAACTATGCTATTAGGCCAACGATATGCCGCATAATTATGCTAATCATGTTGTTTTCAGACCATCAAAAGTAACATTGTCATAGACACAAATGTCGTAAACTGTACAAAACAAGTTCACCTAGGCCATATATGTCAAACTTCGGCCCGGGGGCCAAATTTGGCCCATAATGTAATTATATTTGGCCCGCAAGACCATATTAAATGTGTATTAGAGCTGGCCCGCAAGTATATAGCACATGCGCCACTAATATTACAAATCCCAGAATGCTTTGCTAGTGTGTTGGCCCATCAGTCTAGACCGGCAAGCGCACCTTCCCTTTCTGTTGCAGCAAATATGCTACCAGTCTCCTCGAACAAATTTACACTTCCCCTTCCCAAAAATGGCCAAACGAAAGATGGAAAACAGTTAACTTTCAAGACAGGTAGGAGGCAGATTATCTATTCACTAAAGTAAAAGACAGACCTGTTTGTCGTGTGCGGAGCAACGTGGCTGTAACAAAGAATATAACATAATTGAATGAATGTTTTTTTTTAATGCCCTTTAGCAACTCCTAGGCAGGTATCGTTAATAGTTTGAGGTTCGGATTTTTATTGAAAGACATTCTTATTTTTTTGGGTTGTTTTGTTGTTGGCCTTTGAAAAAAGATTTACATCAAAAATCATGTTATCTATTTAAATACAAAACAACCAACAAATGCAACTGATCTATTTTATCGCAAATTTGATTTCTCGTGTTTATAATATTAAAGTTTGTTTATTCCAGATTCAGTGTTTAAGCAAAATTTAAGTTTGTTGTCAATAATAAACTTTAACGCTACATTTCTGCAGAAAAGGGAAACATGCCCATCGCAGTGATTTTTCATTAAATATTGAGTTTGGCCCGCGACGTTGTCCCACTTTTTTATTTTGGCCCACCGTGAATTTGAGTTTGACACCCCTGAGTGCTAGGCTAATATTGAAATGTAAAAATAAGCAAGCAGTCCTAACTTAAGTGACAGTAGCGTAATGCAGTTGTCAATTGCAGAACTGCTTCATGCATTACAATCCTTAAAATTCAACATTTTGCAAAAAAGAAACCATTCAAAAAGATAAATAAAAAGCATAAAAAACCATCAATTGATAAAATATATTTCAAACTCGAACTTTTCCCTTTCAGTGTTGCCCAGATGATGAACCAGCACATTTAGTGCACGGAAAAAGGCGATATTTTTGACAGAACAACTTGTGCCTGCTCACACTGACCAGAGGATCCCATGGTTCCTGGCGGAGAAGAACATTGCCATGTAGGAGTAACCTCCTTGCTCACCCGACCTGACTCCTTGTGAGTTTTTCCTGTTTCCCAAGCTCAAGGGGGCCATCAAGGGGACCCATTTTGAAGACATTAAGCTTGCTGGACAACAGAGCTGTGAAGGATCCCGGAAGAATCTTTCCAAGAATGCATGAAGGCATGGCAGAGAAGGCTGGGAAAGTGTCTTGGGCCCACCGCACACCGAGCGATGCAGCCAAACATGACTGAACTGGAAAACCGCAAACTTCAGTAAGCAACTCACACCCACACACTTCGAATGACCATCGCATTGAAAACTGTGACCCCTGCTGTTCTAATCCGGAAACACCATTTTGAGGCGCCGCATACTGTATATTGTACTGAATTATTTTTACTTTAACCACAAACAACATGGCGCGATTGTCAACGGAGAAGCGGATTGGCCGAGCTGCTCTAACTATATTATAAAGAATAAAAGTGTGGCTAAGAGCAGCAGTGATAGAATGATTGAGTGATGGCAATGATCGCCCCTTTCATTGACTGCACTCATGCCCTCCCTCACCTAACTTCATCAATAGAGACTCTCCACACTTAGCTTTGTAGACACAGGTACATATGAAATTGTAGATATAGTTAAATAGTGGTGTGCCGTGAGGGGCTTCAGAGCCTTCTCCTTTGGTCTAAACACTATCAAAAGCACTGAACTACAATTAAAACTTCCTTATATATATACATACATATATTACTGCAGTATACTGTACAGTATACTGAGAGGGAGAGAGAACAAGAGCAAGAGAGAGAGAGAGAGAGAGAGAGAGGTGTGCAGCTGTCAACCGCTCACCACCCGGTCCGACCTGGCAGACGCAGACATATTGTGAGGATCTGTTGGGAACGTCTGACAGAGTCCCCTGTGTAAAGGAGTTTCAACTCCCACCTCCGACAGAACTTTGCCCACGTCCCGGGGGAGGCAGGGAACATTGAATCCAAGTGGACCATGTTCTGTGCCTCAATTGTTGAGGCGGCTGACCTTAACTGTGGCTGTAAGGTTGTTGGTGTCTGTTGTGGCGGCAGCGGTGAGGGATGCCGTTTAGCTGAAGAAGGAATCCTATCGGGTCTTTTTGGCCTGTAGGACTCCGGAGGCAGTTGATTGGTACCAGCTGGCCAAGCGGAAAGCAGCTTTGGTGGTCGCTGAGGCAAACACTCGGGCGTGGGAGGAGTTCAGTGAGGCCATGGAGAAATACTTCCAACTATTCCAACAAATACTGCCAACCCAACAAAGGATTTCATCAGGGGGAAAAGTGGAAGGTCTTAGACTGGCCTAGTCAATCACTGGACCTTAACCAAATAGAGCATGCATTTTACCTCCTGAAGAGGAGACTGAAGGGAGAAACCCCCAGAAACAAACAAGAACTGAAAGAGGCTGCAGTAAAGGCCTGGAAAAGCATTTCAAATGAAGAAGGCAACAGTCTGCTGAAGTCAATGGATCGCAGGCATGATGCAGTTATTGCAAGTAAGGGTTATGCCACCTTCCATCGTCTGTACCATTTATCCTCACTAGGGTCGTGGGCATGCTGGAGCCTATCCCAGCTATCTTTGGGCGAGAGGCGGGGTACATTCTGAACTGGTCGCCAGCCAATCGCTGGGCACAGCTAAAGAAACAACCATTCACACTCACATCCAAACCTACGAGCAATTTAGAGACTTCAATCAACCTACCACGCATGTTTTTGCGATGTGGAAGGAAACCGGAGTACCCGGAGGAAGCCCACGCAGGCACAAGGAGAACATGGAAACTCCACACAGGCGGGGCCAGGATTTGAACCCCGGTCCTCAGAACTAATTTAAGAATCCAGTACTTCCTCACTTGAAAAGTGGGTGGCTTCAAACAAAAGGTGCTCTGTCCTGAGTTGTTTATCACATCTAGATGAAGAATATATGCCTGTGACTAATGTTATATTATGTCTATATGTGTTGCTCCACCATATGCATTCAACTATCCATTTCTTAAAGAGTTCTAAAACCTTAACTGTCGATGCTAACTGTTAGCATGTTAATGGCGTTTTCGATTCCTTTGGTCGTTGTTTTGTTAGCATGAAGCTAGCGGACTTTCCTATGGCAAGGCTGTGGTTGTTTTCCATACGTAACTCGTATCTCGAAAAACTCGTAAGTCCTGTCTCTCGTATCTCAAGTTACCACTGTATATCCTACTCTATAATGGTATGGCTTGGCATGTCATACCTGGAAATGTAATTTTGTTGCAAAAGCTCGTGAGACATGACATAGCATCTTTGATAGGCCTTTACATCTGTGATGTTGCAACGCTGTTCAGCTGCGATTCAAATTTAGAATCTTAGCAAAAGTAGTCCCAGATGATCAGTCACTCAAAAAATAGTTGCGGAATCCCTCGCTGTGCAACAATTCAGTTGCGTAAGGCAATGTCCCTCGGTGTGCAAGCTGGCCTTAGACTCCAGGCTTTATGAAGGTGGAGGTAATTGTGAACAGTTCCAAATGCAGTCAGTGTAAGCACAAAACCTTCAGGCTTCTGCAATAAAGCAAAAAAAAAAGAAAAAAGGAAAATGTTAGGAAAGCCCTGCAAGAACATCTGAAATGTATTCAGGGTTCATCAGTGGTGTGTGCTGAATGCTATTTAAATGTGAGTTTGAATGTGATTTTGTTAATTCTGAACACAGCCACATCCCAGTTATAAGAGAATGTACACACATGTGCAACCACATTATCGCACTGACTTATTTTTATTCCCCGCTCGAAAAACAGTTAAAAAAAATCAATTATGTTGTCCATGTTATAGGTCACATTTATGGTGGCTTTTTTATTTTCTTTTTTTTAAGATTTAGCTTGGTCTTGTTTTAGCATATCACAAAATGCTGGCATTTGAACAACGATGTGTAGACTTTATATCCACTGTCAATTACAGATCACATGACAACGCACATATTTCACACATTTAAGTCATATTTTTAGCCATTTTTCCCATCAACTCATCATTTAGACCTTTCACAAATGTGGCCCTTATTTACATATATTGTGACATACATTATGAAGGGGTCTTTTACAGTATCAGCAAATATCTAGGTCCATAAATTCTATTCTTACACACTTTTCAGGTAATGTAATTAAACGATTTTAAACTGAATGCTTATGTCGTAGTTTATGTCGATATCAATTATAAATCCTCAGAATAAGTACATGGAAAAGGAAAGGTGTCATCCTGACTCGTCCATCTTCTCTACAGCAAATATGATCACCTGAAAATATTTTACTGTCCTTCATTTGTCTTGTCATCTGTTTGGGTTGAATGTGTCCCCTGTACCATGTGAGATTAGCATCCAATTGTGCCGCTACGTTTGCTGTGAAGAGCAAACACAACACCACTACCTCCATCCATCCCTATTAAAACAGTGCAAAATAGCACCTATGTGCACAGGTTAAGCGGCACGGTAGCCGACTGGTTAGAGCGTCAGCCTCACAGTTCTGAGGACCCGGGTTCAATCCCCGGCCCCGCCTGTGTGGAGTTTACAAGTTCTCACTGTGCCTGCATGGGTTCTCTCCGGGCACTCCGGTTTCCTCCCACATCCCAAAAACATGCATTAATTGGAGACTCTAAATTGCCCGTAGGCATGACTGTGAGTGCGAATGGTTGTTAGTTTCTATGTGCCCTGCGATTGGCTGGCAACCAGTTCAGGGTGTACCCCGCCTCCTGCCCGATGACAGCTGGGATAGGCTCCAGCACGCCCGCGACCCTAGTGAGGAGAAGCGGCTCAGAAAATGGATGGATGGATGGATGGATGCACAGGTTAAGCCATGCACAAACCCGAGTACACACATTTACGTGCAATGATGAGATAGGTCCCAAGGCCACAATACCTCCCACGAAAGACAAAGAGACATACAGTGGGTACGTAAAGTATTCAGACCCCCTTACATTTTTCACTCTTTGTAATATTGCAGCCATTTGCTAAAATCATTTAGGTTAATTTTTTTCCTCATTAATGTACACATAACACCCCATATTGACAGAAAAAAACTGAATTGTTGGAATTTTTGCAGATTTATTAAAAAAGAAAAACTGAAATATCACACAGCCATAAGTATTCAGACCCTTTGCTGTGACACTCATATATTCAACTCGGGTGCTGTTCATTTCTTCTGATCATCCTTGAGATGGTTCTACACTTTCATTGGAGTCCAGCTGTGTTGGATTATACTTACTGGACTTGATTAGGAAAGCTACACACCTTTCTATATAAGACCTTACAGTTCACAGTGCATGTCAGAGCAAATGAGAATCATGAGGTCAAACAAACTGCCTGAAGAACTCAGAGACAGAATTGTGGCAAGGCACAGATCTGGCCAAGGTTACAAAAGAATTCTGATGTACTTAAGGTCCCTAAGAGCACAGTGGTCTCCATAATACTTAAACGGAAGACGTTTGGGACGACCAGAACCCTTCCTAGAGCTGGCCGTCCGGCCAAACTGAGCAATCGGGGGAGAAGAGCCCTGGTGAGAGAAGTAAAGAAAAGCCCAAAGATCACTGTGGCTGAGCTCCAGAGATGCAGTCGGGTGATGGGAGAAAGTTCTAGAAAGTCAACCATCACTGCAGCCCTCCACCAGTCGGGCCTTTATGGCAGAGAGGCCCGATGGAAGCCTCTCCTTAGTGCAAGACACATGAAAGCCCGCATGGAGTTTGCTAAAAAAAACACCTGAAGGACTCCAAGATGGCGAGAAATAAGATTCTCTGGCCTGACGAGACCAAGATAGAACCTTTTGGCCTTAATTCTAAGCGATATGTGTGGAGAAAACCAGGCACTGCTCATCACCTGTCCAATACAGTCCCAACAGTGAAGCATGGTGGTGGCAGCATCATGCTGTTGGGGGTGTTTTTCAGCTGCAGGGACAGGACGACTGGTTGCAATCGAAGGAAAGATGAATGCGGCCAAGTACAGGGATATCCTGGACGAAAACCTTCTCCAGAGTGCTCAGGACCTCAGACTGGGCCGAAGGTTCACCTTCCAACAAGACAATGACCCTAAGCACACAGCTAAAATAATGAAGAAGTAGCTTCCGAACAACTCCGTGACTGTTCTTGAATGGCCCAGCCAGAGCCCTGAGTTAAACCCAATTGAGCATCTCTGGAGAGACCTGAAAGTGGATGTCCACTAATGTTCACTATCCAACCTGACAGAACTGGAGAGGATCTGCAAGGAGGAATGGCAGAGGATCCCCAAATCCAGGTGTGAAAAACTTGTTGCATCATTCCCAAAAAGATTCATGGCTGTATTAGCTCAAAAGGGTGCTTCTACTAAATACTGAGCAACGGGTCTGAATACTTATTATGGCTGTGTGATATTTCAGTTTTTCTTTTTTAATAAATCTGCAAAAATTTCAACAACTCCGTTTTTTACTGTCAATATGTGGTGCTGTGTGTCCATTAATGAGGAAAAAAATTATTTTTGCAAATGGCTGCAATATAAGAAAGAGTGAAAAATTTAAGGAGGTCTGAATACTTTCCGTACCCACTGTACATCTGCAACTCTAAGAATATGCAAGTCGTCAAGGAACTTCCTCAGTTTAATTTGCAAGGCGATGAGCTGTCAGAGCCTGATACTTTGAGTGTCAGTTACACAGACAAACAGAGAAAATGACGGTAACTCTGTTTTTTCTGCTAATCTGCTCTCCTGTGTGGTCTAGCACACACACACACTCACACACACACACCTACACACACACACACACACACTCACACACACACGCTCACGCTCACACACACACACACACATACACACACACACACGCATGCAGACTCACAATGGGACCATTGTGATCTGAGATGTCATGGAGGAAGGAAAAAGAAGTTAGTTAGAGGAAGGGTCCAAAAATAAAATATGGACTATTATAACAATATGAATAAGATGATGGTAATTATTTAACCTCCACCCCCCACCCACCAAAAAAAGAGGGGAAAAATCACAGTGAGACAAAAAGCGAGGTGTTGTTAAAATATTGCATGATCTTACATTAATCAGCTGTTGTTAAATGCGTTGTACAGAAACACTGTACATTAGGTAAAGTGTATCCGGTGCTCAAACAATGCATTGGGTTGCTTCTATGGTGATTTTTGCAGGACTTTACAGTTTATAATTTCTTTTCCTAAGTACTTATTTTTCCACTGTTAACTCAAATGCCCACCTGGAGCCTTTATTAAAACAATATTCCGCCTGAAAAAATAACCCTGACAAAAATACTTGAGAAAATAAAGATACTATAGCAGATCAGTTGGCTCGGGGACTATTTCTCGAACAAAGATGCTTCTGTACAACAGTCATATGAACCTAAAGGTAAACTTTAATGCTGTCAGGTAACTCTGTAATTAGGATACTGTACTTAAAATGTCAAGACATTTCATTCATGTAGGGTAATACAATTCAATGACTCATACCCCAACATCACCTCAACACATGCCCAAGTGAAATGGCAGAGTGCCGATCTCTGCCTAATCCTAATTTGAATTTGCACCAAATGTACACTTTCATAGATCTGCCACATTCATCTCATGTGTGGATTTTGTCTTTAAGATTAATTTATTGTTCAATGAGAAATTAATGTAATGTAAACAAGAGTGCAATCATAATTGTTGAAAAATACACACCTTTTATCCAGATAAGAAAAATTACATTGCGCTCTTCCTTGATCCACTATAAACTCCTTGTAATCGTTGTCTGGATTGCATTGGCACTATTCACTAATGATATGGAAATTGAACAGTGAACTCAGAAGCGACCAATATAAGGGGTCGTTTATTTGGACAGGCCTTCTCCCACAGTACTCAAATGGAGCGATCCAACATCTGAGGCCGGACAAGTTGAGTGCTACACAACGTTGCAATCGCACCTGAGAGTGAAAGCCACATGCATGATCACACAAACAGAGAAAAACACAGACTTGGACAGAAATACATTCACAACTGGACTACACACTCATGCTGGCATAAAAAAAGCCATAAAGCAAACAGATGTAACACACAAATACCGAGACAGCAGTAAGTATACGTACAGAAAAAACACCCAAAGTGCTCCGAGATACAGTATTTTCTCTGGTTGCCCCACGACAGGTATCTGAGAAATGAATTCCCAAGGTGGTAATGGTCAGATGTGGGTGACAACCACCAGCCAATAGTGACAATGAGTTTGACGCCAGCAAAAGGAGCTGTCACTGAGATAGGCCAGTTTAGACATGCACCACTCGTAGGCATAAATCAAGCTTAACTAAACTGAGAGTCAAGAAGAGAATGAGTTAAAGATTTTTAAGCTGTCTGTGAGCAAGCCACAAACCTTCAGTCCTGACATAGTTCTTCATGTCGTTGGAGTAAGAGCATAAACGTTTCAGCCAACAGTTGTTTTAGTGGGTTTGCAAACTGTGGCTAGAGGGAAATGACAAATAGGCTGAATGTTAATAACAAGTCAGCCACAAATTAAACACCTAGTTTCTAGTTTAAATTTGTGGCACCCTATTTAGCCATGTGCATGCAACTAAAAGGCAACTGTTATGGGTTTGGTGAACATAGTTGCAAACACTTAGGGAAATATGGGAGAATATATTATTCAGTGTGCACTTTCCTGGCGGTTTTCCGACTTTATGCCTCAGAGCACAGATGAAGCACCACCAGGAAAACCAGTGCCTTGAGAAATACAGGAGATACACTGGAAACTAAAATCAAACAACAAAGACAACTACGCCTATACTATACTATAAGTTGCACAAAACTGCAGCGTTCAAACCAGCATCACGCATGATGTCACGCCCCCACACATCGCCGACTTAGCTGAACATTTGAGTATGTGCTGGCTATCAGAAGCTCTACTTTGCAATAGTGCTTCCATGTATTCCGACGGCCAACTGTCGCTTGACAATGGCAGATCTAGAAACCTAGTTGCCAAATCCCAGGGTACTGTCATTTCAAGGTCAGCTTTGGCTCACAATTGTTTCGCCAAATTAGGAATAAACACAACATCAAAACCAGTGGAATACTTACAGCTCAGGGGAACATCTAAACCCTTCTTCGACTGCCAGTTCGTGTTGTCACTGCGTGGATCCAGCGGTTTCGTTGCAGTAAACACCGGAGCGCTAACTACTACATCGGCCACAAAGGCTAAGCATTGGGATTTCCCCCAGCACAGGCCAACCCTGGAGAGTCGGCACCATCGAAATAACTCCTACGTTTTTTTTGTAAAGTCAAATGTTCATTGTCGTGTTTCATTATCATCATCATCAGAATTGTTGACGTGTACGCGGAGGCACTCCACATTGTGTATTTGCGTGCTTAGCTGTAAGATGTTAAGTCTATTTTTAAGGGTACATCAATGTTTAAAGCTGTTTGTGAGCATTTGAAATACTATTAAAGTGTGTTGCCATCATAGTTTGTGTATTTATGGTTTAAACTATGGGCAATTACAGTATAATCACTTTTAGGGGAGCGCCAAGTATTTGTGGAAATTTGTTATTTGTGGTCAGGCTTTGTCCCTTTCGCCCGCAAATATTCTGAAGTAATTGGAGTTTGTTTCATCGCTAGTCATTCAGCAAAGAGCGCTTAGACTATTCACGGTCATAGGCACACTGGGCGGTCTATCTCAACTCACACGAATGTGAATCACCACACCACCACCCACCCCCAAGGCCGCTTCACCGTCCTTGAAGTGTCCGAACCTAACACAACAATAATCTATAAAAAAGTAAAAGCTACATTTCTTAAAAACAAAGTTGATGTAGGGCTGCACGGTTATGACCAAATTAATAATCACGATTAATTACGATTATTAATCACGATCATTCCTCATGTTAGGGAAAATCTTTATTTTTATTTCACTACTTTTCAACAAACAATATGAAACAGTTTTCATTGCAAAATTAACCTTTATATAAGAATAAATGGTAGATAGGCGGCACGGTGTACGGCTGGTTAGCACATCTGCCTCACGGTTCTGAGGACCCGGGTTCAAATCCGGCCTCGCCTATGTGGAGTTTGCATGTTCTCCCCGTGCCTGCGTGGGGTTTCTCCGGGTACTCCGGTTTCCTCCCACATCCCAAAGACATGCATGGTAGGTTAATTGAAGACTCTAAATTGCCCTTAGGTCTGAATGTGAGTGCGAACAGTTGTTTGTTTATATGTGCCCTGCGATTGGCCGGCGACCAGTTCAGTGTGTACCCCACTTCTCGCCCGAAGATAGCTGGGATGGTCTCCAGCGCGCCCGTGACCCTTGTGAGGATTAAGCGGTACAGAAAACGGATGGATGTACCCAAAAAAATTCTACTTTACCAAGGGCTAACTGAATAAATATGCTTTTACAAAGTGCAATCACGAATTGCAACTTAATGGTAGCAAATACAATTTAGACATGAAATGCAATGACATTAGGCTGTAAGCACGGTGGCCTTGAAGTGCAAAACAATACAAGAAATTGTGAAACACTTTTACATTTCAGAAAACAAATTAAGAAAAACCCAAACACATTCACATTTCAGAAAACACATTAACAAAAGCAGAAGCACTTTTACAAAAGACGAAACTAATTACAATTGAGACAATCCGGAAAGGGAATGTCCCATTTCACAGACATTCTTAGAAATCCCACGCCATTTCTCGGCAAGACCCGCCCCGCTTCAACATGATTGGCTCCTGCATCGCGGGAAGGGTAGGTTACGCAGATGTAACGAGATGTCCATCCCAAATATAATTAAAAAAAAAACAAAGAAGTTTATTATGGTTAAATTTAGGACTAGGGTTGGGGTTACGGCATTTTAGCATTAGTTAAGGTTAGTATTATGGTGGTTAAGGCTGTCGCACACCGAGCACCACCGCCGAACCAAACTGAACGATGGCGCAGTGTGCATGGTTTGGGAAGTGTTTCCTTGAGCGGCCGATCGGGCGGCCACTGGTTTTAACACGATTCAAAATTAGAATCTCTGTTGCACGGCGTCTTCACGTCCCAGTTTACATTCACTCAAAATGCACAGAAGAATGTAGAATGTGCATTTGCATGAAAAAGCAAAGTTTGTGACCAGAATGTACGTTCAAATAAATGGAGCTTCCTTTCAAATATCCACACTTTCCCTTTAATTCTCACCAGCATCGTCTCTCTTTAACAACCTGCTTCTTTCTTAACTCTTAATCTATCTTTTTATGGTTTAAGAAATGTGATCAAGTACAATATATGGTATATACAGCATCAAACGGCTATACAGGCTCACTGTTCAGGCCGTCCATGTGAACAATAGTTAATGTGCGGGGGTCTTATTTTTATGCGATGGTTCGGTCCAGTCGGGTTCAACCACGTTGCACAGTGTTCGACAGGCTTCAGGGTTAATGCCATTTATATTAACGCCACCACACTTAATAAGTCACATACTTCTTTTATCATCTGGAAGCCGTAAAACGTGTTCTACCGGGATACAGCAGCCAATCATAGTACAGTGGCACGTGTCATGGAGCCAGTAATATTGGAGCAGGGTGTGTCCTTCCAGGAAAATGCGGTGGATTCCTAATAATGTTGGACGTTCCCTTTCCGGGTTGTCTCAATTGTAATTTGTTTCGTCTTTTGTAAAAGTGTTTCTGGTTTTTGTTCATTTGTTTTCAGAAATTCAAAATTGTTTCACAATTTGTTATATTGTTTTCCACTTCCAGGCCACCGTATGTAAGCACCGACATTTCATTTGAAAATCCCTGTCGTCAATATAGTGAATTGTCAAAGACGGTACGTCTCCGTTGTTCTGGTTGACCATTGGTCAGTCGTACACGGTCACAAACTTCAAAGAACTCGCCAATTGTGATATCCCTCTCTATTTACTTATGGCGTATTTTTTCATTACGGTCAGGCCAGCCGAAAAGTTGAAGTCAAGGCAGCCGCTACAACGATTGTTAATAGTGTTTACCATGAGACGCCGCCTGTGCTGAGAGGGCCAACTTCAAAATTATAGCTTCATATATTACTACATTGGACAGCAATACCATTTTAAGTGTGTGGAGTGTGGTGCCCGGCCTTAATGAAACCTTAAATATGCGTTCGCCCCCTGGTGGCTGACTGACTAGATTGCGGGCACTGCTACAAATGAAGCACTTTTCATATGCAGCAGTGCCTGCATTTTAAATGTAAAAAAATGCTGATGATCAGGCTCATTTAATCGTGGCAGCCAAAATCACGATCACGATTAAAAGTCAATTAATTGTGAAGCCCTATGTTGAAGTGTATGTGAGCTGTGAGAAACAAATGGATTGGCCAACAGAAAGAATGAGAACACCCCGAGGTCTTCAGCTGTTCTGCTGACACACTTTTTACACCTGTATCAGTTCTTTGTAACTGTCCTGTTTGAGCCTGTGCACGTGCACATACATATTGGCCACAGGGCATCACATGGTTTCCAAAGACACTGAGTGCGCACAACTTTAAACATATCACTGCAGATGTATGTAATAGTGGTATCAAGCATGATCTTTCCCATTGTATGAGGAGCAATCCAGTCTTGAGACCATGTGCACATACCGTGCATGCATGGGTTTGAGTGACTGCAGGCGGGCATTTCTGATGAAATCGCCGTAATCCTCTGCGGGTGATAAAGCCGTGTTGGTGGCAGCCCGGGAGGCCCCCAGGCACTCGCCTCCAGGGACCAGGAGCGCTAAGCTGCTTTCCCTGTGTCAGCCTCCACACGTCGCACCAAGACACAGCCAGCACTGGTGCTAGCAGCCACAGGGGCTCATGATCACATTGAGGACAGTATCAAGTCATGTACAAAGCTACTGCAAGCACACATAGGCTCACAGGCATTCACTACATGTTAAAAGATCAGACCATAACGCGCTTGAACCACCTTAAAAGCAAGACACTCCTCTTGGCTCAGGAGGTCAGAGAAGAGATCTTTTCTACTGTTCGACACTGACACCACTAGGCGTAAATTAGGTACTACAGGCAAAAAAAATTTAAGGTGGACTGGTGGTGTTCATCTGGGGAGCAGGAGAAAAACTCTGCCACGGAGTGACTAGGGATGCTCATCCAGACGCTACAAGCACAAGGCAGAGGAGTAGTTTTACTGCTCTGCAACATCAGTGAGAGGCACAAAAAGGTCAAATTCATTCATCCACCCATGGTGTTCGAAGCAGTGTTTCCCAACCTTTATTGAGCGAAGGCACCCATTTAACATAGGGGAAAATCTCACAGCACACTACCAAACAGAATGACTGAAACAATGTTGACCTCATCTCAATTTACTCACAAATGATCTTACTCATTTAGGAGCCTTTTTAATGCAACACAAAGCTAATATAGCCGCGGCAAGCCATGAATTGTTTAGGTGACTACACAGGTTTATGATAACTTCTGCCATCTAAAGGAAGAGCATTTAATTGGGCTGCCATTCCTGCTGGCATGTATGAATTAACAAAGATATGTTAATAAGCAATAATTTGCAGATGAATTAAGTGAAATTGGATAATTTCCCACAACCCCCCTGATGATCTCTCACTACACACTAAGGTGGTATGGCACCCTGGTTTGAGAATCACCGATCTATGGGGACTAAAGGTCATGATTCACACACCCAATATTAGTATCCTAAAAAAAGGAAATATATATTTTGTTATGGAGGAAATTAATTTCCCAAAAACAGAAGAATACATTTCCCGCACATAAACTCCCACAGTGTGTTCCCAGCTTACTTTGCTCAATTGTATGTTTCCGAGGATGAAAGACCCTTCCCAGTGCTCATCCCCGAAGCTGCAATGCCAACGGAGAGGTAGAACAGATGGAATTGGGCATAGGAGATTAGAGACACAATAGCCTGATAAGATAATGTGACCATAGACACACCACAGGACCTTCGTTTTGACAGGAGAGGGGACCTACAGGGTAGTTGGGGGATCTCACACAGTTCCAATGTGGCCAGTCTTTGTATATACTAAGGGTAAGATCTGAACTGGCGCACGTGTGCCTCAACGTCTGCTGTCTACAATTGTATGTGCCTTTAATGGATAATTGCATCACAGGGAATCGGCTCTTAAGTGGTACAAATCAAAACAAGTTCATTCAACGACTGCTCTCGTCTGTGCCAGCAATAATGCATTACCTTGGTCCTCACTCATATTTGACACAGATTAGTCCACTCTGGCCATGAAAAATGCTCTTTTTCCATGTAGGAGACAAAAACCTCAATGAAAACAGATTGCAGGAGTGGAAATAAGAAGAGCGAGCCAAGTTTTAAATCTGAGGCAAATCTTAGAACAACAAAATCTGATTGCACTGACACTGCACAGGCCTTACAATCTTCTTCACAGATATGACAATTACAACATACAGTTTAACAACATGGATCATTCATTCCCATCATTAAGACCCTGAGTCACATTGAGTAAGACTGTGACGAAGCTTCAGCTCAGCGTCACGCCTGTTGCTTCCCGGTCAACCTGGGAGGATTCTGGTTTACTATTCGTGTCAAAACAGCATCCTGCCCACGTCATAACAGATTTCAGCTGCTGAGATTCTTTTGGACTGGAGGACCAAAGCTGCAGCCAAGTACTGAAATAAACAGCAATGGGACTTGCCGTTTTTCAACATAGGTCAATACAGAACAAGAAGCTCCAGACCTCTTTTTGCTGCTTGTTGGGGTTTAGTCATTTTTCACCTCGCTGACGTATTATTCAGTGGGTCCAGTGGGAGATGGAGCAAGTAAAAAAACTAAGTTGAACTAAGTTTGAAGTAGATGATGCCATATCTCCGTGCCAGTGTGCATCAAACGGTCACATATTAATTGTGTGTTTTGTAACAGGTAATGTCAAAATATAATTCCTGTCACAAAGTAGCATAAATTGATCTTGCCAGGGTCAATGGAAATGTCTTCTTAAAATTCAAACAGCCTGAAGTCATTAAGCAGGAAATTAAAATTCATATTTACAAATAACGCATGATTCAGAATTCACAAATCCACCAACTGAATTCATAAATGTTCTTGCATTGTTTATATTTTGCTCACACACTGTGAGTCCAACATGACTTGTGAGCGTTTTTTAATGTGGCCAAAACATAACAGTTTACGTTCTTTTCTACTTACTTCCTGTTTTGTGTGTGTGTGTGTTTGTGTGTGTGTGTGTGTGCGCGCGTGTGTCTGTGTGTGTGTGTGTGTGTGTGTGTGTAGTGTGTGTGTGTGCACATGGGTTCACTTTTTGCACATTCATTCATGAGCGCTTCATTGTGTGCTCAGCTGAGTCTGTCCTCTCCCCAGGGTCCATTATGGCGATAACAGCCCAACTGAAGTGGTGCCAGCGCACAATTAAAGAGCCACAGAGAAGCTTTTTGTGATCATGCCGCTTTTGAGGACCCACTCCATCATCTCAGTGCCAGGATCCCATCAACATCCCTTCCCAAAACAGTCCCATCTCTCTCCTAGTACAGTATCTAATCTACCAGTACTCTTTATTCTCCTTTATTCCGCCTATGTTGCTGACATCAAGCTTTACAGTCTGAAAACAGACATGTTTTGCTGCAACTGTGTTTAAGCTTGAAATTTCAGGTTGAGTCAGACATGCCATATGGTGCATATGACTACACACTTGTTGCATTTTGAAGCATGTCTTTGAGAGTTCCAGCGTTCTTTGGTGCTTTGGTGTCGTGTTTGGGCAGCCAAACAGTAAGGGCATACCACTGTGGTCCTCTGCTAGTCTTCCTCGAGATACTTGTTTGACCCAGCGAGGCCTCTGGTGATCTTTGCGGACACCTGCCCAAAATAAGATGCATTAAAGCGCATTGCCACAAACAAAGGTTGTTGTTTCCGCCAACAATCTCAAGAATGTACCCTCATTGCCAGCACTTACTATTCATTCTAATACTCTCAGTAGTCTTAATCAACTGTTTATTGAGCTCAGCTACTCTAGTATGACAACAAACAGCCACAATGACAAAATATACATTTAGGACATAAAAAAAACACAAGTATGGAGAGTCACTGAGAAATAAGAGTGTACCACTACTGTGGTGATGTTGATAAAGTATAATGGCATTTTGCAAATTATGCAGTCAGATTTATTATGTCCTTATTTGTGGCAGCACCAAACCAGACTGTGATGGATGAACACAGAACCGATTCAATGACTGCTGTGTAGAACTGCCTCAACAGCGCCTGTGGCAGACCGTGATTCCTCAGAAGCCGCAGGAAGTACATCCTCTTCTGGGTCTTTTTGAGTTTGACAGCTTGAGGGGCAGCTGTGGCAAAGGATGTTTCCTGAAGTCCACAATTATCTCTACAGTCTTGAGCATGTTCAGCTCCAAGTTGTGTTGGCTGCACCAAAGCTCCATCTGCTCCACTTCCTGTCGGTATGCAGACTCTTCACCCTCTTTATTGAGGCTGATGACTGTGCTGTCGTCCTTCAGGAGTTTGACAGTCTGGTGTTTTGAAGTGCAGTTGTTCGTGTAGAGAGAGAAGAGAAGCAGAGAGAGGATACATCCCTGGGGGGCGCCAGTGATGATGATGCGTGTGGATGAGCTGGTGTCCCCCAGCCTCACCTGCTGTGTCCTGCTCATCAGGAATCTGTAAATCCACTGGCAGATGGCAGGCGAGACGTTGAGCTGGAGAAGTTTGGAGCATAGGAGTTCGGGAATGATGGTGTCGAATGCAGAGCTGAATTCTAGAGAATCCTCGCACACGTCCCTGCGCTTTCGAAGTGTTCCAGGATGACGTGCGGTCCCATGTTGACTGCATTATCCTCAGACCCATTTGCTTGATAGGCAAACTGCAGGGGCTTCACCTGGGGTCCTGTGACGCTCTTGAGGTGATCCAGCACGAGGTGTTCAAAGGAATTCATGACCACTGATGTCAGGGCGACAGGTCTGTAATCATTCAGTCCTGAAATAGCAGGTTTCTTGGTAACTGGGATGATGATGGAGCGTTTGAGGCAGGGTAGGACTTAAAAAAGTTTCAAAGATCGAAAATCCGTGTGAAAACTGGACCGAGCTGGTCTGCGCAGACTTTTACGCAGGAGGGGACACACTGTCCGGGCCTGGTAGAGGTGTGATGGTGTGATGGTGCAGCTGGGTGGATGTGGGGTGTGAAAGTGTCCTTTTCAAATCTGCAGTAGAAGGTATTCAAGTCATCAGCCAGTCCTTTATTGTTCTTCGCTTGAGGGGGGATGATCGCTTGTCATTGGTTAGTGATTGTAATCCTCGATAAACTGATGCAGTCATTAACAGCAAACTTGTTTTCATCTTTTCTGCATCATTTCTCTTGGCAATGTTGATTTGTTTTGTCAGCTGGTTTCTGGCCTAATTGTACAGGGCTCTGTCCCCAATCCAATAGGCGTCCGCTTTAGCCTGGCAAAGTTGGCAAAGTTGAACCACGGCTTGTTATTATTGAACGTGCGAAAGGTCTTTGTTGGTTCACACACGTCTTCACAGAAGCTGATGTAGGATGTAATAATGTCTGTATATTCATCCAAGCTTCCAGTTGAAGATTCAAAGGCACTCCAATCCGTGCAGTCTAAAACAGTCTTGAAGTTCCAGCTTTCATTGGTCCACTTCTTCACTGTTTCCACCACAGACTACACACATTTAAGTTTGTGCTTATATGTTGTTATTAAGTGAATTAAACAGTGATCAGATGCGCCCAATGGGGAACAGCACGGTACGAGTCCTTCAGCCTAGTATATCAGTGGTGTAAAATGTTGTTTTTCCTGGCGGGACAGTCAATGTGCTACTTGTATTTAGTGAGTTTGTGATTGAGTTTTGCTTTGGTTAAAGTCCCCAAGAATAATGAGGGGTGAATCTGGGTGCTTTTTTTCAAGTTTGTTTACTTGGTCAGGCAGCATTCGCAGTGCAGCGTTCGTGTCAGCCTGGTGGGGATGTAAATACCGGCAAGTATGAATGAAGCAAACTCGCCCGGCGAGTAGAATGACATACACTTCAAAAACAGTGATTCCACGTCCACGCTGCAGTGTGTGCTGTGCTCTCTGACATCAGTACACAATTTTTCTTTGATATTGAAGCATATTCTGCCACCTTTTGTTTTTCCCGATAGCTCCGTGTCACGGTGTGCTCGGTGTAGTTGGAAGCCGGGCAGCAGTACGGCGCCGTCGGTGCAGCGTTCACAAAGCCAAGACTCGGTGAAGCAGAGGGCGGCAGAACGAGAAGTCTTTACTGGTCTTTGTGAGGAGATGAAGCTCGTCCATTTTGTTGGGTAGAGAGCCTAAACGAGCGAAAACAGACATCAAAAATAGATTTTATAAAGAAGACTACATGATGTTTGAATTTACATCAACTAATTCGGACCCTTAGCAGCCTCTGTTTCTTATGTAGAGAGGTACTATGAAACAATGCCATGAAACCGGCACATATGCAGCGGCATGTGGGGACCAGATACCAATCATCAGTGGGTGGGGCTGTTAACCTCTTCACATCCGAGGTCAGGGGAGCACAAAATCACATGCGCGCTGCAAGTCAGATGTCAGAAACTTCCCTCCATGCTTGTCACCATGGCCATAATGCAATTTAAATTCTGTTGTTTCTATCAGATTGCAGCCCAACACCACCCCCCAGGGTTGAAAAAAACACTAGTCCATCTACGTCTACTGAGTAATAATCTCAGAGAATCATTGTAAACTACTTTGATTTTCTGTAGGCTAGTTTTACTATCATTTGAAGTGTGCCATATTTTTCTCCTGCTTCGAAGGTCCCATTGAGCACAGTAGCCTCCATCATCTTTAAATGAAAGAAGTTTGTAATCACCAGGATTATTCCTAGAGATGGGCCTTTGACAGGGAGGGGACCAAGAACCTGATGGCTCTGTGCAAAGAGAAAACCATTCCAGAAGGACAAATGTCACTGCAGCTATTCACAAATCAGGCCTCTATGGTAGAGTGGCCAGATGGAAGAGACTCCTTAGTAAAAAGAACATGGCAGCCTGCTTGGAGTTTGCCCCAAGGACTGTCAGACAAAGAGACAACATTCTCTGGTCTGATGATACAAAGACTGAACTCTTTGGTCCTAAATCCTGGCCAATTCCATCCCTACAGTATGGTGGTGGCAGCATCATGCTGTGGGGCTGTTTTTCAGTGGCAGGAACTGGAAGACTAGTCAGGATTTAGGGAAAGATGAGTACAGTGTCCAGGATGAAAAAGTGCTCCAGCGCATTCTTGATCTCCAACTGGGCCACTGGTTCATCTTTTAGCAGTACAATGACCCTAAGCACAAAGCCAAGCTTCAGAACAACTCAGCCCAGCCAGAGGCCAGACTTGAATCCAAATGAACATCTCTGGAGAGATCTGAAAATGGCTGTGTAGCAATGTTCCCCATCCAATCTGATGGCGCTTGAGAGGTGCTGCAAAGAGGAATGATCCAAACTGTCAAGAGATTCGTGTGCCAAGCTTGTGGTGTCATAGTCAAAAAGACTTGAGGCTGTAATTGCTGCCAAAGGTGCAAGAACAAAGTTTAGCAGAGGCTGTAAATTATGTTTTAATATGTTTACAAAAAAATTAATATGTATGTTGTCATTATGGGGTGATGTGTGTAGAACACATAACTATCCTGTCACAATAAATATATTTATACTCCAAATGTAGTTAATACATTTTTCTTTCCTTGCACCAATGACCGATTAATATAATATAACATGATGAAGTTAATGCACTTTTTCGAGACATAGACAGAAGGTCATCTTCCAGCCCTGCAGTTCATTGCAGTTTAAGTGGAAAATTCACAGACATAAAAGTTAGGAAAGATGAGCAATATTTGGCCTCATCAGTGCTTTGGGGACAGTGGGAGGACTAGAATGTGGAATGATTAACCTGCTGGATTTGGGCCGTCAGATGTCATCTGACCCATTTTAATGCAGTATTAAGGCCAGTTGGGGAGTTCTCTGTACAAACAAATGCAATATATCTTTCAAAACCGCCTTGCATACTAGCTTCCTGGGGGTCAAAATGAGGCTCTCTCTGCTGTTTGTCAACAAACACAGCCGTAATTGTGGGGACGATTATATTCAAGGGAGTTCCCGTACCATCAGTCGCTGATAAAATGATGCTAAGTTTTGGAAAGGAATTAAAGTATGTGGCATCTGTTGCACACATAGTGACGGTTGCTTTCCATTGCTCAAACATGAGCTCATGTTTTATTGGCCAGCAACATATTTGTAGTATTTTTAATTTTGAAGTTAAACAGGCGAGACATGGGTGAATTAATCAATCACTGAGGTTTAGATTGGAGTACATCATGACCAAATTGTCCTGTTTCGGGAAGGGTCATTGTGAGAAATGTTGGGAATCTGTGTGGAAGATGAAAACAAACATACGTTTGAGGTCCGTTGAATATGATGTCACAGCTCAGGTTTTGACTCGTTTTGTGTTGTGTTGCTGATGGCCCGTGAACTTTAAGGCCATTCATTTTTCTTTCTGAAGTAGGAAAACAAAAAACGGGAACTACCCTATTTTTGTTTTTTTTTGTTTTGATGTATGTAAACAAAAAATGGGAAACAAGTCGTCTCCCATTTATAATTTGAAAATGTGGTAATTGAAAAACGGAAAACAAGCCTTGATCTTATGTTCTATTATGTGTTTATTTAACACAAGTCGGGAAATAAAATACGACCATAATTATTTTACTCAAACCTGCTTTATGCGGCATTGCTGTGTTATTAGGATTTCCACATACAAGCCCAATCCCAATGAAGTTGGGACGTTTTGTTAAACATGAATAAAAACAGAATACAATAATTTGCAAATCATGTTCAACCTATATTTAATTGAATACTCTACAAAGACAAGATATTTAATGTTCAAACTGATAAACTTTATTGTTTAAAGCAAATAATCATTAACTTGAGGAATGCTCATCAAACACCTGGTGAACAAGCTAATTGGGAACAGGTGGGTGCCATGATTGGGTATAAAAAGAGCTTCCCTGAATTGCTCAGTCATTCACAAGCAAAGATGGGGCGAGGTTCAAAGGATATCACCACATGGGCGCAGGAACAAAAGAAAACCAAAAGACGTGAACAGAAAACCAAAGTCAGTAAATACAGTGCGGCGCGACATCCGTAAGTGCAACTTGAAACTCTACTATGCAAAGCAAAGGCTATTTTTCAACAACACCCAAAAGCACCGCAGGCTTCTCTGCGCCCGAGCTCATCTAAGATGGACTGATGCAAAGTGGAAAAGTGTTCTGTGGTCCGACGAGTCCACATTTCAAATTGTTTTTAGAAATTGTGGACGTCGTGTCCTCCGGGCCAAAGAGGAAATAAACCATCTGGACGAAAAGTTCAAAAGCCAACATCTGTGATGGTATGGGGCTGTGTTAGTGCCAATGGCATGGGTAACTTACACATCTGTGAAGGCACCATTAATGCTGAAAGGTACATGCAGGTTTTGGAGAAACATATGCTGCCATCCAAGCAACGTCTTTTTCATGGACGCCCCTGCTTATTTCAGCAAGACAATGCCAAACCACATTCTGCACGTGTTACAACAGCATGGCTTCGTCGTAAAAGAGTGCGGGTACTAGACTGGCCTGCCTGCTGTCCAGACCTGTCTCCCATTGAAAATGTGTGGCGCATTATGAAGCGTAAAATACGACAACGGAGACGCCGGACTGTTGAACAGCTGAAGCTGTACATCAAGCAAGAATGGGAAAGAATTCCACCTACAAAGCGTCAACAATTAGTGTCCTCAGTTCCCAAACGTTTATTGAATGTGATGTAACACAGTGGTAAACATGACCCTGTCCCAGCATTTTTGGAACGTGTTGCAGCCATAAAATTCTAAGTTAATGATTATTTGCTAAAAACAATAAAGTTTATCAGTTTGAACATTAAATATTTAGTCTTTGTATTGTATTCAATTAAATATAGGTTGAACATAATTTGCAAGTCATTGTATTCTGTTTTTATTTATGTTTAACACAACGTCCCAACTTCATTGGAATTGGGGTTGTAGTTTCCTAGCAGGACACGCCCTGCTCCAATATTACTGGCTACAGGACACGCACCGCTGCACTATAATTGGTGGAAAAGAAGTATGTGACTTCAGTGTGATTGCCTTAATATGTTTCCCACTACCTCTAAACCACCTTAAGCCCCAACCGTAACTCTAAACCTAACCATAACAAACTTATTTGTTTTTTTATTTCGTACAAATGTGATGCATATCTGGGATGGTCATCTCTTTACATCTGCATAGCCTGCCCTTCCCACGATGCAGGAGCCAATCATGTTGCAGTGTCCTGCCTGGAAACTATGTGGGAATCCTTATAATGCGGCTTTGCCTTGACGGGGAAGACGTGAGCTTCGTGCAGACGCAACGCTAAACTAGGGAGGTCAAAGTTGTCAGTGCCTTCTATGGAACACTGACCTCCCCAACATGGCCGCCACGTAGGCACGTCGGTAAACCGGGCTCCAGCATGTCTAGTGTTCATATCTATGGCGCCCCCTGTTGACATTATTTAATTAGTTTGAGAGTCTATTTCAAAGCCTCCATTTTCCGGACATCTAAACATGTCTTTAAGATATGCAAACTTGATAGTGTAGATAAACATTTTTGGTGAAATCATTACAGAGAGAAATGTCAGAAGGTCGATTTCAGAACAACAAGGAGCAGACAAAAGAACGTCATTCGGGTCAAGTCAAAGCTGTATGAAGAAAGCTTGAGGAAAGGAATTATGGTTGTATTTTATTTCCCAACTCGTGTTAAAGAAACACATAACAGAACAGCAAATTGGTTTTCATCATCTGACTTTCCGTTTTTCTATTTTCTAACAAGCAATGGGAGACGTCTCGTTTCCTGTTTTTTGTTAACATGCATAGAAGAAAAAAAAAAACTTAAATAGAGTCATTTCCCATTTTTTGAAATATGAATGGCCACAAAGTGCAGGGTCCGCTTGATGTCCGCATCTAACAAACTTCAGAGGAAAGTGGGAGGCAGGACGCCAAAAACATAAATTTTGTAGTTGATGGTTGTACCATTTAAAGGCAAGTCAAGCTCATTTCGTTCCTTACCTTGGAGGAAAGGAATGGAGAAAATCCTTTAGTTAATCAAATTCGTCAAATAAAACTAACTTTCCCTCTTATTTGGATGAACTAAGTACAGTAAAGCTAGTGTGATTGTAGGAAAACTGCTTTTTTGGAGAAGGGGGCCTATTTTTCCATCACTCCTAAGTGTCCTCCTTCCAAAAGGTGGAATGCTTTGTGACTTGTGCTCTAAACACTTCCAAAAGTAGAAGCAGCCATGTAAATTATACCTGATACTCAGCCGGAGAGAGTGGCTGCCTGTCATAATATGTCCTTGGAAAAGGCCTTGGGTCAAATAATTGAAGTCCTGGCGTTATTTTAATCTGGACTGAGACCCGGAATGGCAGTGTTTGCAGAATTCACGACTAGACTCCTGTGGTTATCTTTGAAATCTGTTAATCTTTTTGTAAATCTATGCAGCCTATCTAATCTATTGTATGTATCCGTTTGCAAATGGTTTAGAGCAGTGGTTCTCAATTGGTGCTCCCCAGGCCACATCCTGCCCAGTGGTCATCTACAGTATTTGTTGCCTCCAAACTATTAAGGCCTTTTCACACTGCACTTAACACAGTGCAGTGCACCGTCAACCTACCCATTCATTGCATATATGTTGCCATGGCACAATGACCCAGCGCCATTCAGCTGAGTCTGGCTGTGACCGAGGTGGGCGCCGTGAAAACCAAGAAAGTTATTCCTTATTGCTGTTTTTGCTTTATTGTTTTGCTGAGTGTCAGCATATGTATATATTACCTGTAGGTTTGAATGTGAGTGCAAATGGTTGTTTGTCTATGTGTGCTCTGCGACTGACTGGCGACCAGTTCAGGGTGTAGTCTGCCTTTCGCCCGAAATCAGCTGGGATAGGCTCCAGCACCCCGCGACCCGAACAAGGATAAGCAGTGTTGAGAATGGATGGATGGGTATATGTATATGAACTTGTTTCCATGTCATTGATACACAGTTAGCCTGTTACTATGCCATGCACAGCTCACTGCTGTGAGTGCAATTATTAATGTTCACCTTCGTTTTTTAAGCAGTTGGCATATTGGTAACACCTTATCCAGCTGTAGGAGCCTAGATTGTGGAAAATGTTCAGATTTTGCTGCAAAGAGAAAAGGGGACAGTGAAAATTGTCAATTCAAAGAAGAATGGACTAAAACGTGCGCATTGTTCCTCCAATCAGCACAAGACCCATGTGCTTAAAAAGCCAGGAAACAAGATGCAGAAATAATAAAAGTATGCATGACTGACATGATGGACACAGTGTTTGAAGGCAAACAAAGAGGAAACAATATCTAAAATTAAGTAAATCTCCCTCCCAGTTTTATTCAAATATTGGTAAAAATATTTGGTAAAAATGTAAATGACGTTTTAGGGGTTTAGTTTGTCCTTTTGTTGTTATTTTGATTGAAAAGGACATTTTGTTTTGAATGTTACAGTATTATCGCTCTTGTGGCCTGACCAACCTCAATAAGTGGACCTTTGATTTATTGAAATAATTCATTGCGCTCCTTTATGATTTGTAATTGAATAAAAAAAAAATTGAGGCACCTGTTGTTTGATGTTTGGCTCAGTTTCACAAGCAGAAACTGACATACAGTAATTATTTTGGCAACTCCAGGGAGGACCACTGTCTCCCATCTAATTTTGGTCATTTGCTTTCAATTCCTTAACAGCCGCCTGCTCCTTCATAGGACTGTGTTTGTGAAGCTATAGAATTATAGGATTTGTGAAGCATGCAAAGGTTCCATGTCTATTTATGGAGTGAAGGCAGGAGAGAATTTAAATCTCTAAGCATCATTTGGGGGAGGTGGCAGGGAGGGCATCTGGAAATGACATGTTTCCAATTAACTTCCTATTTTCTTCCCTATTTTAATGGTGCAGACCTACAGCAGAGTGAGGCATTCCTCCAGCCGCACTTAGGTGATGATACTGACGTGAGATATGGCGTCGGCTGCTACTACCTCATAACACTTAAATGGCTGTCCTGATTTTTCCACAGCCACTGTCCTACTTTGGTTCATGATCTTCAACCACATTATGACTCTTTGGATATTTGCCTTTCTTAGATCCTCAGACCTGCGCATCATGATCTCAGTCTATTTTATGTTCTTTTTGGTGATTTGTTTCTCCCTTTGCATCACAATACCACCCCCAAAGCCACTGCATAGAAAACAGTATTGCATCAGCATGTTTGCTTCTGCCAAATCTTTGAAATGTGCACCAAATAAGGCCAACACGCCTGGAGTGTAACCATTAGTTCAAATGAACCTATTCCACTCTGCCTCCTTTATATGACAACATACTAAGCCAACAGCCAAATGCTTATAATAAAAAAAAAGTCAAACGTGGTGTATGTATCACTTTTTGGATGTTTCACTTTTTTTCTGTCTGCAGATCCTCGCCAAGGATGTAATTTGCATCCTTGCAGTGCAGTTTTTTAGGAGCAGATATTTTATGGAGATTAAAAGGCAGGCTGGCCCTTAATGCCAATAGTGCTCTCTTGCTTTTGAATGCAGAACAAATGCTCAAGGTGGATTTGTATATTCATCTTTGAAACATGTGGTTTGAAGCAGGGAAAATCAGACGTATGGGTATGAAGTCAGATGGCGAGCAGCGAGCTAAGTGATGGCAGTGAGCCTGTTTTCCACCTTTTGATGAGAATCATGTATCTGGTGCAGCACGTGCAGAGAAAGGTGTGACTGCTGCCTCAGCTGGGCCTGATCCTCGCTTCTTCAATGTTCGCACATTGCCACCAGCTTTCCTTTTTGCTCCACTGCCCTCCTGCATGGCACCTGGCGCATCATCTGGTGTCCTTGTGTGCATTATGTGTCCACATGTGACGCTAAAAGCGGGTCAGGGGGGAATCTAGGCTTTGTTTTTGCATCGAGGGGAGCATGTCACAACAGGATTGAATACTTCCCGTGGTCCTTGACGCTCCATAGGGCCCACAGCTTTCTGTTTAGATAAGGGGGCCCATGCAGCTCCTAAGCACTGAGATGCAGATTGGAGTGATTATTTGCACGGGGAGACATGCACGTGCAAAGCCCTTCTTTCTTTCCCCTGAATTGTATGCATTCAAACCCAAGCTCAGCAGTGTGTATGTATCTCCAGTACCCCCTATTGCAACCTGAGTTCTTATGGTTTTGCTTTTTGCTGCAATATTTTTCATGAAATGAAGAAAACTGAAATCTTGGTTCCTTGGACATGACCAAATTATCAGTTCCTGGAGAAAGTTTGCTATGCCTTGACTGCAGTATTCTTTCAGTTGCTGCTCATCTTCAGTACGTGAAAAGGAAGCTCTCCAGCAGGGGTGAACAAACTTTTGTGCTCTAGGGCTACATTTGATTATTTTTTTAATGGACAAATGGGCCAGGTTATCCGTAGATGTGGTAAAATGTATGTATAATATATAAAATTGTTTATTCTCAGGGCATTGAATTGATCGCAATTGGACTGACTTGACTTAGAAGATGTTTCGCTTCTCATCCAAGAAGGCTTCATCAGCTCGTGCAACAAGGCTAAGTGACTAGGCAGTGTTTGTGTGGAAAACTCAACTACAACTGCAATTCCAATGGAGTTGGGACATTATGTTAAACATAAACAAAAACAGAATACAATGATTTGCAAATCATGTTTGACCTATATTTAATTGAATACACTACAAAAACAAGATATTTAATGTTCAAATTGATCAACTTGATTGTTTTTAGCAAATAATCATTAATTTAGAATTTTATGGCTGCAACACGTTCCAAAAAAGCTGGGACAAGGTCATGTTTACCACTGTGTTACATCACCTTTTCTTTTAACAACATTCAATAAACGTTTGGGAACTGAGGACACTAATTGCTGAAGCTTTGTAGGTCTCGGTTGTTGTATTTTACGCTTCATAATGCGCCACACATTTTCAATGGGAGACCGGTCTGGACTGCAGGCAGGCCAGTCTAGTACCCGCACTCTTTTAGTACGAAGCCACGCTGTTGTAACCCGTGCAGAATGTGGTTTGGCATTGAAAAAGACGTTGCTTGAATGGCAGCATATGTTTCTCCAAAACCTATATGTACCTTTCAGCATTAATGGTGTCTTCACAGGTGTGTAAGTTACCCATGCCATTGATGTCGGTTTTTGATGCAGTGCCGCCTGTGGGATCAAAGGTCACGGGCATTCACTGTTGTTTTTCGGCCTTGCCGCTTACATGCACTGATTTCTTCAGATTCTCTGAACCTTTTGATTATATTATGGCCCGTAGATTATGAAATCCTTAAATTCCTTGCGATTGTGCGTTGAGGAACATTGTCCTTAAACTGTTCGACTATTTTCTCACGCACTTCTTTATCAAGTTGTGAACTTCACCCCATCTTTGCTTGTAAATGACAATTAAGGGAAGCTCCTTTTATACCCAATCATGGCACCCACCTGTTCCCAATTAGCCTGTTCACCTGTGCGATGTTCCAAACAGGTGTTTGATGAGCATTCCTCAACTTTCTTAGTCTTTTTTGGCACCTGTCCCAGCTTTTTTGGAACATGTTGCAGCCATAAAATTCTAAGTTAATGATTATTTGCTAAAAACAATAAAGTTTATCAGTTTGAACATTAAATATCTTGTCTTTGTAGTGTATTCAATTAAATATAGGTTGAACATGATTTGCGAATCATTGTATTCTGTTTTTATTTATGTTTAAAACAACAACCCAACTTCATTGGAATTGGGTTTGTATTTTTCTCCAATTTAGAGGCATCGTATGGTATCATTGTTTTAGAATGCAAAAAAGGAAGAGAGCTGTGAAGCGGCCTGGCCGAGAGGCGATTGTCAGTCCACCAGCGTCGTTGAGTGGAATCTCCCTCATTAGTATTCCATTCAGTTGTAAAGTGGTTGTGGGGTTGCCTAACAGTCAAGAAGGCCATTCTTTTTGTTGGACCTGGATGAATGAGAATATTCACAGGTATAAAATAGTTTATTTTAATAATAAAATTATAATTAATATCGTCCCATGTTCTAATATTATTTTTTAAAAGTTTTATCATAATTAATTAAACAATTAGTTAATAAAAACATTATATATATCCATCCATCCATTTTCTGAGCCGCTTCTCCTCACTAGGGTCACAGGCGTGCTGGAGCCTATCCCAGCTATCATCGGGCAGGAGGCGGGGTACACCCTGAACTGGTTGCCAGCCAATTGCAGGGCACATACAAACAAACAACCATTCACACTCACATTCACAGCAACGGGCAATTTAGAGTCTCCAATTAATGCATGTCTTTGGGATGTGGGAGGAAACCGGAGTGCCCGCAGAAAACGTGGCTAATAATTTTGGGGAAATTACTAGCATCACACAAAATCCCAACTTTGCTCTCTCTCGCTCTCACTCAACGCATTAAACGCTCTCATTCAAATTTTTAGCCCAGCACCACACGATGTCCTCTTTCACTTTTGGTATGCCTATTTTTTCTGTCTTTCAACTAGTATTAGTGTTATTTTCTTCTTGAAGTTAGCCTCTTTGTGTTTCCCTATAGATCCCTCGTAGATTTCATTAAATATTCTATAAAATACCACTCCACTTGTTTTGTGTATCTTTTGAGTTTAAGTAAGCCTCTGTCATCTAGAACTCCATCCATCCATCCATCCATTTTCTGAGCCGCTTCTCCTCACTAGGGTCGCGGGCGTGCTGGAGCCTATCCCAGCTGTCATCGGGCAGGAGGCGGGGGACACCCTGAACTGGCTGCCAGCCAATTGCAGGGCACATAGGAACAAACAACCATTCGCACTCACAGTCATGCCTACGGGCAATTTAGAGTCCATCTAGAACTCATATTTCATAAAATGTAGCAACCATGAGATGAGACTGATAAAAGGTTTGTCATCGCTTTCTCCTAAATTTTATACATATAAAAAGTGACGTGGTGCCCTTTACGAGAAAAAATAGCTTGATTTATAACACTAAGTGTCAAATCACGCTAAACCAGCAGCAACGCAGTATATAGTATATACAGTGGGTACGGAAAGTATTCAGACCCCCTTAATTTTTTTCACTCTTTGTTATATTGTAGCCATTTGCTAAAAATTTCAATTAATGTACACACAGCACCACATATTGACAGGAAAAAAACGGAATTGTCGAAAATCTTGCAGATTTATTAAAAAAGAAAAACTGAACTATCACACAGCCATAAGTATTCAGACCCTTTGCTCAGTATTTTGTAAAAGCCCCCTTTTGAGCTAAAACAGCCATGAGTCTTTTGGGGAATGCTGCAACAAGTTTTTCCACACCTGGATTTGAGGATCATCTGCCATTCCTCCTTGTAGATCCTCTCCAGTTCTGTCAGGTTGGATGGAGAACGTTGGTGGACAGCCATTTTCAGGTCTCTCCAGAGATGCTCAATTGGGTTTAAGTCAGGGCTCTGGCTGGGCCATTCAGGAACATTCACGGAGTTGTTCTGAAGCCACTGCTTCATTATTTTACCTGTGTGCTTAGGGTCATTGTCTTGTTGGAAGGTGAACCGTTGGCCCAGGCTGAGGTCCTGAGCACTCTGGAGAAGGTTTCCGTCCAGGATATCACTGTACTTGGCCGCATTCATCTTTCCTTGGATTGCAACCAGTCGTCCTGTCCCTGCAGCTGAAACACACCCCCACAGCATGATGCTGCCACCACCATGCTTCACTGTTGGGACTGTAATGGACAGGTGATGAGCAGTGCCTGGTTTTCTCGACACATACCAGTTAGAATTAAGGCCAAAAAGTTCTATCTTGGTCTCATCAGACCAGAGAATTTTATTTCTCACCATCTTGGAGTCCTTCAGGTGTTTTTTTTTTTTAATTTATTTTTTTAAGCAAACTCCATGCGGGCTTTCATGTGTCTTGCACTGAGGAGAGGGGTCCGTCGGGCCACTCTGCCATAAAGCCCCGACTGGTGGAGGGCTGCACTGATGGTTGACTTTCTAGAACTTTCTCCCATCACCCGACTGCATCTCTGGAGCTCAACCGCAGTGATCTTTGGGTTCTTCTTTTCCTCTCTCACCAAGGCTCGTCTCCCCCGATTGCTCAGTTTGGCCAGACGGCCAGCGCTAGGAAGGGTTCTGGTCGTCCCAAACGTCTTCCATTTAAGTATTATGGAGGACACTCTGCTCTTAGGAACCTTAAGTGCAGCAGAATTTTTTTTGTAACCTTAGCCAGATGTATGCCTTGTCACAATTCTGTCTCTGAGCTCTTCAAGCAGTTCCTTTGACCTCATGATTCTCATTTGCTCTGACATGCACTGTGAGGCCTAAGGTCTTATATAGACAGGTGTGTGGTTTTCCTAATCAAGTCTAATCAGTATAATCAAACACAGCTTGACTCCAATGAATGTGTAGAACCATCTCAAGGATGATGAGAAGAAATGGACAGCACCTGAGTGAAATATATGAGTGTCACAGCAAAGGGTCTGAATACTTACTTATATTTCAGTTTTTTTTATTTTGAACAATTCATTTATTTGGGGTGCTGTGTGTATATTAATAAGGAAAAAATGAACTTAAATGATTTTAGCAAATGGCTGCAATATAACAAAGTTAAAAATTTAAAGTGGTCTGAATACTTTCCGTACCCACTCTATATTTCTTTATTTTCTAATATTTTGTATTACCATATACACAATAAGTCAATTAACCAAAATATCATGAGATAACCCCTCCCTGAGCCGTCACCTTATTGTGGTGGAGTGGTTTGTGTGTCCCAGTGATCCTTGGAGCTAATTTGTCTGGAGCTTTAAGGCCCCTGGCAGGGTCACCCATGGCAAACAGGTCCTAGGTGAGGCACCAGACAAAGCACGGCTAAAAGACCCCTATGATGATTAAAATAAATGGATGTAGGTTTCCCTTGCCCGGACGCAGTGACGGATCCTGACTGTTGTTTGTGCCTTTGCATCAAACAGCAGTTCAGAGTACCCACTGTTTTTGGAGTCCTTGGATTAGGTGCTGGAGAGCGCTCCAGCTGGGGACTCCATCGTTTTGCTGGGGGACTTCAATGCTCATGTGGGCAATGACAGTGAGACCTGGAAGGGCGTTATTGGGAGGAACCCCCCCCGATCAGAACCCAAGCGGTGTTCTGTTATTGGACTACTGTGCTCATCACGGTATTATCCATAACAAACACCATGTTCAGCATAAGGGTGTCCATATCTGCACTTGGCACCAAGACACCCTAGGCCGCAGTTTGACGATCGACTTTATGGTCGTGTCATCTGATTTGTGGTTGCATCTCTTGGACACTCGAGTGAAGAGAGGGGCATTCTGAATGAGGGTGTCTAGGGAGGACCATGGTTGCAGGCTTCTTGCAGTCAAACCTAAGCCAACTGTAATTTCCATTAATATAAAAAAAACCTATAAATCCTGAATGGCATCATCAACCTGTGTTCTGATTGCCCTTTATATACCATTATACTTTTCTAAGTAATATGAGCTGAATTTTATGAGTGACCCTGAATGGTAATGGGTTTTACTAAAAAGTGATGGCAAACAGAACAGGCTACCTGAGCTGATGTGAAAAGCCAACACGTTCCACAGATTCTTGCCTGGTTGGGGAAAAAAACAGAAAAGACATTTTTGAATAATTGCAACCACATTTTTTAGACACACACATTCTCAGGGACAATGAGAAAAACGGTACGATCAAGAGGTGAGCCAGGCAAAGGTAATGTTACACATTAATTTCACAGAATTATTTTCCTAAGAAATCATTATCTGACTTGTCTTTGTCCGTTAGATGACAGGACACGCGTCATGTTGCAAATGTCTCATTTTCCAACTGTAAATACTGTAGTCCCATCACAAATTTGCAATGTGTTTATTGTGATGGAGAACAGTAATTAATTTGTTAATTTACAATGAGTTCAACTAATTTATTGGGTAACTTCGACAGGAACTGGTTCATGTAAAGACTTTCATTAACAAGGATGGTGCAGATAAAAAAATAATGTCCTACGATGTAGGCTAATACTGTATAATGATTAACTTGTAGACAGTGGCGTAGCCATCAGTTCAGAAGTGTGTGTGTGTTTGTGTGTGTGGGGAGGACAAATTGTTAAAGAGTAAGACAACTTTTATCAGTCAATGATCATCCTCTTGCATTCACCTGGTCCTTTCCATTGTTGCCAAAGAGCAAAATAAACAAACTGTCAAACGCTGGTTGAGGTAAAACATACAGTATAAAACAGTCAGTAGCCAGATAATTAAATGTCCAAAGGCAACACTGAACAGAAAAAATAAGAAAATATCATTCTTGCCAGCAAGCCTATTGGACACAAAATGGATTCATGGATGTCAGCTAACTAATCAACATTTTTGCCTAATTTCTGGCATGTTTTTTGTTCAAACACTAATCCAGTCAGCCCCAAACCGAAATAGTGCTGGGGCCCAATTGAAATTTTAAAATCCTCTGAAGCCCACTGTAGCGGAGGTGCTCTGGTGACATAAGGTGCCACAGTAACCCCATGAGCAACTTCATGAACTGGATTCTTCCAAGCCGCCCTGCTGGGCAAGACGGCCACCAAAGGAAGCCTAGAGTATGTCAGCTGGACCATAAACTAATTAACAGTTCCCCTCGAAATGTGGGTTTCCTCTCAACAAAAACCCTTTGATGTCCAGAACTGAAGATAGCGACCAAAAGGTTGGGAGATCCTCTCTCCAATAAGACCAAGTCAAACGCCCACTGAGAACAATTGCTGGGACACAGGTGACACCCGCTGGCATTTGAGAGTTATTGCAAACCTGTAGACTGTCATTCGAAGTTTCTTTAACTGAAGATAAATGTCTGTTTTGATATTTTACGAACTTTGCAGAAATACTCCAAATGTATGCCTTGATGTCTGTGTCATTGTGTCAGCTTTACAGGTCCAGCTGCGAGGCTTTGATGACCGTTTGTCTTGATTTGAAGCCAAACAGTACGAAATGATGTTGTATTGAACAATAAGAGGTTGATTTCCCAAGACTAAAGTTGAAATAGTCATTCTATAGACTTGATTAATATATTATTTGTTTCACCCATTTTATGGGCCAAAATTGTAGACTAAATTCTAGCTGATGGTTGTGGTTTTCTCCAGTTTTCCCCGTTTCTTAGACACACCTCCTGGGTATTTAACCTTTGAATCCCGCCTCTTCTTGGCTTTTCGGTTCTTCTCGCTCTTGGTTCTTCATGCTGAGGGTTACCAAGGCACGGCTCCACCGTGCTGCCACCCCTCCCCCCTCCACCTTTTTTGTACGAACAGGCGTTCGGCCAACCCGAGCCTGGGATTGAGACTTGGGTTCCCAGCCTACGTTGGTCACCGCTCCGCAATCAGAGCAGTTGTTGCTAAAAGTACCAGATACGCTTCCAACCAAGCATGATCTCTCTGAAATTACTAGCGGGTCCCTGGAAAAGCAGGAAGAGAAACGGTCCTATTCTCCCAACGAAAGCATGACGAACAACTTCCCTTTGTCTTCCCCCGCCTGTTTTTGTTTTATTTTTGCATTATTTTTGTGCATCCTTTTTCTTCAACCAAACCTGCCTCCGTGCCTCCCGAGATGACTGAGAAAGACTACAAAATTAGTGCCTGCTAATTTTGGGGTAAAATACCAGCTTCACACAAGTTCCAACTTTGTACTAGCTCAACACAGTATAACCTCTTCACGGCCATTTTTATTCCAGCCACACACAATGTCATTCTTCCTTTACATATGCCAGTTTCTTTCTATTATAGCCTTATTAGTAGTGTTTTCTTTTTGTAGTTAGACTCCTCTGTGTGTTTCACTATAGATCCCTTGTAGAGTTCATTAAATATTCTATAAAATTCCACTCCTTGTGTTTTGAGTTACAATAAGAAACCTCTGTAATCGAGGACTCATATTTCCTAAATGTAGCAACCTTCAGATTATGAGACTGGTAAGAGGTTTCCTACATTTTACGCATTTAAAAAAAGAGACGGGGTGCCCTTTACGAGACAAAGATAGTTTGATTGTGACGTTAAAACGTAAATTGAACTAACCTGGAAGTGAATGCAGGTGTTCACCTTTGACGAATTTATTTCTTTAATAAATTACATTTTATCCAACACCAATATACGCTACACCACCAAAACCTCAACACTTGAGACCAGGATCAATAATTCCCAAATGTATAGTTTTTATGACCAGAATAAGTGCATGTGAACATGGGGATATAAAAATGCTCATTAATAATCAGTCCAATTCACTCGTTATGAACTTAATGTAAACACATTTTTAATCCGTCAAGATAAATTATAATTAACAAATTCAAATCCAGTATGAACAAGAAAATATTGACATTAAATTAGACCATTTAATCAGTACATTTTAAAACATAGATTTTTATATAAAATTTTCAAGATAGAAATCAGTCACAACTTCATGATTCCTTTTTATTGGTCAGAAATACAGTGGAACCTCGGGTTACGAACTTAATTCATTCTGTGACCCCGAACTTGTAACGTTCTTAAACGGAGGCAATGTTTCCCATGGAAATGAATTAAATAAATTGCATTAATAAAATGCAATTAATGCATTCTAGCCCCAAAATTAAGTTATACTTTCTTTTTTATCAGTGTGTGGTTAAAAAGAAATATAGTGCAATTATAGAAATAAGTGAACACTCACTATTATAAAGAAAAAAGACATTAAATAAAACATTAAATAAACATGATAGTTTATTGCTCATTAACTTTGATTAATGAAGGAAAGTGGAGGAGGACTACAGCAACCTGTCCTACCCCCTTTTATGTCCTTTCTCATCATGTCCTATTGGTTAGTTGTTGCATCTCCTCACCGGGTGTACCCCCCGCCGATAAAAAAAGAACACGATTTGACTTTGACTCACGTTACTTGTAGTCAAAGACTGTCTAACTATTGTTCTGCTGTGGCTCGCACCCCTATTCCCCTTGTCCATTCTGTCCCTTGGTCTATCACCTAAAACCCTTTTTTTGTCATCAATCCATCCATGTTTTAGTTTCTTCATAGATTACAAGAGAGTTATTAGGCCGGTGTGGATATTTTCCGCTATATAAAAAGAAATTAAGACTGTATTTGCAGTCTAAAAGAAGGCGAGTTTCCACCCCCCAAGTGCTTTCTTTTCTTATTTTATGTATGGCTAGAGATACAAAGACCTGTCTGGAGTGAATGAATGTATGGACTGCACAGAGTAGTCCTTGTTCCTATAAGTCCATGCATCAGCTATTTTTTTCTCCTTTCAAAACTCATATTCCTGTCAAGGGCCTCACATCTGTGCTGTAAAAGTTGTCAAGGAAGAAAGAGGCTGAAAGTACTGTACGTAAGGGATGGATATTGAAAGAAGGCGCAAGCGTTCGTCTCTTCTCATTGACATCTTTTTATGTTGAGTCCTAACATCTGCCTTTTTTTAGCTGTAAACAAAATCTCTGGAAAGGCTGCGATGGGAGAATAATCTTGACAAAAGCAAACGAAAATGTAGTCCAAAGCTGTTTCACAAAGACAACAATTCTCAAGCAGAGTGGTTCCACTTACATTATCAGATCAATTAAGAGATAGAATTACCTTCATGTTATGTTAACCCTACCCTATCACCTTCCCTACAGCATTATGCCTGCTTCCATTGTTTAAATAAAGACTTTTAGAGGATTGTGCACGGGAGCGACCAAGATATTTCTCGGCCAATTTGAGATGAAGAAACTGTTTCTACATTTTTAGGGGTTTTTCATTCTCCAGCTTCCTTCTCGTGTCAAGATGTGCCCCAGCCAAATCGCTGGTCAATTTGTCTGTCATTGCGAATAACAATAACAGCAACATTAACTCTGGTCTACAGTATATCCGAAAGGATCCAAGGCTGCTATAGACATCATTTTCTGGAAACGTGGAGATATTTGAGATGATTTCAGGAAGCTCTCAACTTACAATGTGACGATAACTTGTTGAGCTTTCAAATGAGGTGCAATTTGAACTGAAAATTGCAGCTTGACTCCTCACAGTAAGTTGCACATGGTGGTGCACATACACTCAATGTCAGCACATCATATTAAATGGCTCATCCAAACATTTTTTCCCCCACCATAGAATCATGAGCTTACTGCAAGCATCTGGAGTGTTTTAACCCATGTGATTATCGATGGTTGTCAAACCTTAGATATCCGTTTGAAAGAACAATTCCACTGATGCCACATGTTTCTTATGCACCGCAGGAAATTTAGCCCAGAACTTGGAGGTTTTGCAGAAATCTAACATGGTGGTAACATGGTTCCTCTTGGGGAGAAACCTAAAGCAGGCCCAAGACTCAGTGTGGGTCCACCTCAGATCTTGTCCTAGTTGGTCGGTCCAGAATCCGTACAGCAACAGCTTCAGATTTGGTCATCGCCACCTGCCTCTCTCTACAAGCAGGAGAGGAGGGGTGAGGATAGTGGAGAAGTGGCAGTAGAACAGGCCTGCATATAATTTAACTAAATGTGCCAAAGTGTAAAAATAAGTCTTAAGTTGAGATTTAAACATTTTGACTGAGGTAGCAGCTGTAATATCCGCTGATAGGGCATTCCATAGTACTTGAGCCCAAATAGAAAATACTGTGGAGCCTGTGGACTTCTGTCTGGCTCTCGAAATCATCAAAAGATCAGCACGTTGAGAATGTAAGTTTTGGAACGGAACGTATGGGAACCACGAAGTCAGCGAGATAGGAGGGTGCCAAGCCTCATGTTAAAAGGGCTGAATATTTTCGCAAAACAACTATCCCACATGAACACTTTTCTACCTATATTATTATTGTGGTTGAAGTAATAGTGGGTGGGGATAATTAAGAAGTATGGAGGTTTGTGACGTATGCTTCCAAACAGGTACGCCCATATGACTCCAGTTATATCCATTTCCATCCATCCATCCATTTTCTGAGCCACTTCTCCTCACTAGGGTCGCGGGCGTGCTGGAGCCTATCCCAGCTGTCATCGGGCAGGAGGCGGGGTACACCCTGAACTGGTTGCCAGCCAATCGCAGGGAACATAGAAACTAACAACCATTCGCACTCACAGTCATGCCTACGGGCAATTTAGAGTCTCCAATTAATGCATGTTTTTGGGATGTGGGAGGAAACCGGAGTGCCCGGAGAAAACCCACGCAGGCACGGGGAGAACATGCAAACTCCACACAGGCGGGGACGGGGATTGAACCCCGCACCTCAGAACTGTGAGGCTGATGCTCTAACCAGTCGGCCACCGTGCCGCCTATATCCATTTCTCTGCCTTTAAAAAGAATACTTTCTTTCACATTCTTGAACATGGTTTTAGCTCAGAGCTGAAAGAAAATACACAGAGTTAAGCATCATAGAGAACTCAACGGTCAAACTCATTATTTGTGGGCATCTGTGCCCTTCGTATGTTAGAGCATGTGACTGCATACTGAAATAATGCCGGAATGCAGATTGCCAAAGTTAGACTCAAGTTAACGTACACGTCTATGTATCGGACACACATAGCGCAGAGGTTTTAAAAATGAATTATCATCATTATCATTAAATTGATAATTTGAATTTCAAAAATAAATAAATAATCAAATCTAATTATTTAAATTAAAGGGGACATATGTTGAAATTTTTTTATTTGTTGCACAGTATACAAATAGTTGGGTTTCTGGAGACTTCTGAAAATCTGTCCATGAGTTGAATTTTTCCAAATTGTTACATCACAATGTGGCTTATTTACGTAATAAGGATGCCCACACTGAGTTTCTCCGCATACAATATGATCAGCTCGAGTAAGAGCCAAAGCCACTTTCAAGCGAGGGAGGAGTGGCAACCCGAACTAGACTGTGTGAAACATGATCTTTCTTTTCTTTTTAACCTGTATTTCTCCAGGTAAGGCAATTGAGAACAAATTCTCCTTTGCAATGCTGATCTGGCTGCAGACAGCAGAATAAAACAAAGCAAAATAAAAGCAAATACAAATAAATACAATAAAGACAAATACTGGTACAACAAACTATACAATGTGACAGTCATATTTGTATTACATATTAACATAATATCCAGCAATCCATCCATTATCTGAGCCGCTTCTTCTCACAAGGGTCGCGGCAGCGCTGGAGCCTATCCCAGCTATCATCGGGCCGGAGGCAGGGTACACCCTGAACTGGTGGCCAGCCAATCGCAGGGCACATATAAACTAACAACCATTCGTACTCACATTCACACCTACGGGAAATTTAGAGTCTTCAATCATCCTACCATGTATGTTTTTGGGATGTGGGAGGAAAACGGAGTGCCTGGAGAAAACCCACGTAGGCACGGGGAGAACATGCAAACTCCACACAGGCGGGGCCGGGGATTGAACCCCGGTCCTCAGAACTGTGAGGCAGATGCTCTAACCATTCGTCCACTGTGCCGCTCAGCATGAAACAATGACTGGAAAAGTGCCACTGCCCAATTTTAATGACCAGGGAGTTGGCCACCTATGACCGTTTCTCTTTGTTTCCATATGAGACACTGCGTCAACAGTAAATCATTTGAATAACATAATTGTTTCCTCTCCCTCATTGTGATTTCCATCCTCGCCCGGCCATCAGAAAGTAGGGCGTTGGAACTGGCAATCATCAGAAGTGACATTGCCAATGGGAAGGTGACGTTTTGCTTTGCCTGGGAAATGGTCCCATTCACAGCTGTGCTGTGCAAGCTTCAGCCACAAAAATAAACATATTGTTAAATATACCTGAAACTGAAAACTGAGGATTACTGTATTATCGTTGTAAAATGCATCCCTATGGGGGCCACAAGCCAGTGAAAACTGTAGGCCGGTCCCAAGCAAATGCAGAGGGTTGCGTCAGGAAGGGCGCCGATGGAAATTCAGCAACTGTGGGTCGAAGACAAAGGAGAGGTGGAAAACAGGTTCTTAGGCAGAAAGAGAAGAGGAAAGCACAGAGCCTAGAATTGAATGTGGGGACTTTGAATGTTGGGACCAATGTTCCCGCTTAGCTGCGCGCCTGCGCAATCGTGCATTGCTAGCATGTACTCAGCGCACAAGAAAATCTATGCTGCGCAAAAAAAATAAAATTCAGGACTACTGTGGTTAAAGCATTTTCATTTCAAGTGGGTAAATCAATTATATTAAAAGTTAACCAATGAAAATTGCTGCTGTAATGTCTTTAAATAAGCCATGCAACTTGCTATGATCCAAGGTTTTGAACAGGTGTCATACTGGTGTGTGGCCACAGCGGGCACATCTGATGTTGCTCACAGTGGTCCTCAGTGCGCTCAAGGAGCTTGTGTGTCTGCCCAGACACATGAAAAATTAGAGGGAACATTGGTTGGGACTACGATAGGAAAATTTCGGGAGTTGGTTGACATGATGATTAGGAGAAAGGTTGATATATTGTGTGTCCAGGAGACCAGGTGGAAAGGCAGTAAGGCTAGAAGTTTAGGGGCAGGGTTTAAATTATTTTACCATGGTGTAGATGGGAATAGAAATGGAGTAGGAGTTATTAAGGAAGAGTAAGTTAAGAAGGTCTTGGAGTTTAAAAGAGTATCAGATCGAGTCATGAGGCTGAAACTTGAAATTATACTTATGTATAATGTGATTAGTGGCTATGTCCCACAGATAGGATGTGACCGAGAGGTGAAAGAGAAATTCTGGAAGGAGCTAGACGAAGTAGTTTTGAGCATCCCAGACAGAGAGAGAGTTGTGATTGGTGCAGGTTGTATGGGCATGTTGGTGAAGGAAACAGGGGTGATGAAGAAGTGATGGGTAAGTACAGCATCCAGGAAAGGAACTTGGAGGGACAGATGATGGTAGACTTTGCAAAAAGGATGGAAATGGCTGTACTGAGCGGAGGTAGAAGCACGCAGCTGGATTACATCTTGTGCAGATGATGTAATCTGAAGGAAGTTACTGACTGTAAGGTAGTGGTGGGGGAGAGTATGGCTAGACAGCATAGGATGGTGGTGTGTAAGATGACTCTGGTGGTGAGGAGGCAGACTAAGAAGACAAAAGCAGAGCAGCGAACCATAAAGTGGAATCTGAGAAAGGAATAGTGCTGTGTGGCTTTTCGGGAAGAGCTGAGACAGGCAAGACAAGAGTAGCTTCCAGAATACTGGACCACTACAGCCAAGGTGATCGGAGAAACAGGTAGGAGAGTACTTGATGAATCTTCTGGCAGGAAAGGAGAGAAGGAGACCTGCTGGTGGAAGCTCACAGTACAGGAAATCATACAAGGAAAGAGGTTAGCTAAGAAGAAGAGGGACACTGAGAGGACCGAGGAAAGGAGAAAGGAATACAGTGAGATGCAACGTAGGGCAAAGGTAGAGGTGGCAATGGCCAAACAAGAGGCATATGATGACATGTATTCTAGATTGGACACTAAAGAAGGAGAAAAAGATCTATACAGGTTGGCCAGACAGAGGGATAGAGATGGGAAGGATGTGCAGCAGGTTAGGGTGATTAAGGACAGAGATGGAAATTTGTTGACTGGTGCCAGTAGTGTGCTGGACAGATGGAAAGAATACTTCGAGGAGTGGATGAATGAGGAAAATGAGAGAGAGGGAAGAGTAGAAGAGGTAAGGGTGGTGGACCAGGAAGTTTCAATGATTAGTAAGGGGGAAGTTAGAAAGGAGTTAAAGAGGATGAAAAATGGAAAGGCAGTTGGTCCTGATGACATTCCTGTGGAGGTATGGAAGCATCTAGGAGAGGTGGCTGTGGAGTTTTTGACCAACTTGTTCAACAGAATTCTAGCGGGTGAGAAGATGCCTGAGGAATGGAGGAAAAGTGTAATGGTGCCCATTTTTAACAACAAGGGTGATGTGCAGAGCTGTGGGAAAGAAAGAGGAATAAAGTTGATGAGCCACATGATGAAGTTATGGGAAAGAGTAGTGGAGGCTAGACTCAGGACAGAAGTGAGTATTTGCGAGCAACAGTATGGGTTCATGCCTAGAAAGAGTACCACAGATGCATTATTTGCCTTGAGGATGTTGATGGAAAAGTACAGAGAAGGTCAGAAGGAGCTACATTGTCTCTTTGTAGATCTAGAGAAAGCCTATGACAGAGTAGCCAGAAAGGAACTGTGGTACTCTGGAGTGGCAGAGAAGTATGTTAGAATAATACAGGACATGTACGAGGGGAGCAGAACAATGGTGAGGTGTGCTGTAGGTGTGACAGAGGAGTTTAAGGTGGAGGTGGGACTGCATCAGGGATCAGCCCTGAGACCTTTTCTGTTTGGAGTGGTGATGGATAGGCTGACAGATGAGGTTAGACTGGAATCCCCGTAGACAATGATGTTCATAGATGACATTGTGCTCTGCAGTGAAAGCAGGGAGCAGGTGGAGGAACAATTAGAAAATGGAGGCGTGCACTGGAAAGGAGAGGAATGAAGATTAGCCGAAGTAAGACAGAATATATGCGCATGAAAGAGAGGGGTGGTGGGGGAAGAGTGAGGCTACAGGGAGAAGAGATAGCAAGGGTGGAGGACTTTAAATACTTGGAGTCAACAGTCCAGAGCAATGGTGACTGTGGTCATGAAGGTTGGAAAGGGTGGAGGAAGGTGTCAGGTGTGTTGTGTGACAGAAGAGTCTCTGTAAGTATGAAGGGCAAAGTGTATAAGACAGTGGTGAGGCCAGCCATGATTTACGGGTTAGAGACAGTGACACTAAAGAGACAACAGGAAGCAGAGCTGGAGGTGGCAGAAATGAAGATGTTAAGGTTCTCTCTGGGAGTGACCATGTTGGATAAAATTAGAAATGAGCTCATCAGAGGGAAAGCCAAGGTTCGATGTTTTGGAGACAAAGTTAGAGAGAGCAGACTTCGATGGTTTGGACACGTCCACAGGCGAGATAGTGAGTATATTGGTAGAAGGATGATGAGGATGGAGCTGCCAGGCAAAAGAGCTAGAGGAAGACCTAAGAGAAGGTTGATGGATGTCGTGAGGGAAGACATGAGGGCAGTTGGTGTTCGAGAGGAGGATGCAGGAGATAGGCTTACATGGAAAAGGATGACACACTGTGGCGACGCCTAACGGGACAAGCCAAAAGGAAAAGAAGACTGTATTATATTTGTAAATGCATACAGCTATAGTATTGGGTCTCATTAGATGCAAGTGGTTATAATGTTGTGACTAATTGGTGTAGGTTTTACACACCATTTGTTATGCTCGGAATAGGAAGCTTCGGAAGTCCATCAGTAAACTGGTCATGGTTGCAAAAGTACTGAAATTAGCATGACACGCTTAGTGTGACGTGGCCATAGCATTCAAAGTAAAGTAGTAAAATTAAGTCATCAAGCAACTGATACTTTATGGCATATTAGTTAGGATAATTATGAGGAAAATATGCTTTCGCCAATCTTTCATGCTGAAAGGGCTAAATTTGCTTGAACAAAGCAATATGTTGTACTGAAACAAGATCCTTCTTTGACAGGATTTTGCACAACTTTAAAACACTGTACTGTGACTACAGTAAATCACATGCAAAGAGTCACTCATGATCATATGAGTCCCTTTGACTTGGCATCCACTTATTTTGGCAGGGTCAATAGCTTATATTGTATATATTGATATTTATTTTGACTCCATTTTATGCAATGGGCTGCTTTTAGGGAACGTCTGATGTAGAAATCCTTTGTCTATTTTTAAAAAAGAATTCTGTGCAATGACGGAAAACATGGCTTGAATTTTTGATGACTTGAACAAAATAGTTTCCTTTTTTTATTAAACCTACTTACTTGATCATCCATCCAATCTATTCATTATCTGTACCACTTATCCTCACTAGGGTCGCGGGCGCGCTGGAGCCTATCCCAGCTATCAACGGGCGAGAGGCGGGGTACACCCTGAACTTGTTGCAAGCCAATCGCAGGGCACGTATAAACAAACAACCATTCGCACTCACATTCACACCTATGGGCAATTTAGAGTCTTCAATCAACCTACCACGCATGTTTTGGGGATGTGGGAGGAAACCGGAGTACCCGGAGAAAACCCACTCAGGCACGGGGAGAACATGCAAACTCCACACAGGCAGGGACGGGATTTGAACCTGGTCCTCAGAACTGTGAGGCAGATGTGCTAACCAGTTGTTCACCATGCCACCCTTACTAGATCATAGTGAGAAGAAAAAAAAAATGTTGAGGTGGTAGCATGTACCTCCATTTGTTGTGTAGCTCTTCTCATTGGGGTGTTCTGTGCAGTGAAAACAGACAACAAGTCGCACACCTCATCATTCTTGGAAAGGTGTTTGCTGCTCAGCTCCTTTTCTGACATGTGACACTTCAAAGACCTTTCCCTTGGATATATCTAATTTTCATGTTGCAAACTTTGTATTCCTCTCCATTCCCTGCGCTCCCAAAGTGGCAAGTACCTCAGGGTTTAAGCCCCAGCTGGTTAAATAACCTGAGTTGCTGTAGCTCTCAGTGACATTTACTGGTTGACCTCAAATCGGGGACTAGCAGCATTCCCAGCTTCATTTTGCACCCAAATTTAAAAAATAATATTCACCACTAGGAATTTTTTTGTCACAGTCAGAGCTGCAATAAGAGAATTACATTTTTAAAATAAATGGGCATTTTGTAGAGGTGTGTTTATTAAGGTTCTCTGCGCTCTTTTGCACCAACTGAGACCCCAAGGACTTCCTCAGTTAATTCGGGGTAAATAGTGACAATTTTATTTTATTTTATTAACATTGGGCTCCCCTATTCCCATGCCCATGCACCACCCCTCTAAATGAACAAAGTTAGAGGTGGCCTACAACTTTATATCAGTAATTTATATCAGACTACAGTATAAAATTATCTTTGATTGAGCCATTATCATAGATTTTCCATTTGTCCATCCATCCATCAATCCATTCACTTTCTATAGTGCTTGTCCTCATTGGGGTCACAGGTGTGCTGGATCTTATGTCAGCTGACTGGTTTCCAATCTAAGGCACATATAGAAAAACAAACGTTCACACTCACATTCAAGTCTTTAGTCCCACTTTGGAAAAACATTGGTTCATGGCAGACTGAAGGAGGAGAATTTATGATTTATTACTTCGAGTAAGAGACATTTAGTTCTGTTCTCAGCGGCAACATTCCCTCCGACAGTAGCTCACACATTAGCCATCAAAACACAGGAAGGAGAGAGAAAGCATGCTCGGATAATTACCGCGTAAATCATGCCAATCAAGTCACGGATGTTATTCAAACATTCAGTCTGATGGGGTCCATTGTGGAAAACACATTTGAATGAGCAGACATACATGCATCTCGCAAATGCAAAAATATACAAGCTCTTTAAAAGAAATGAGTTTGAAGTCTTATGTGTGCACTATTCCAGGACAAAGTTGTATTCACCAATATACCACAGAATACTTTGAATTAAAGGCCTTGTAAAGTGAAAATGAATGTAATTTGTAATTTTTAAAATGTAATTTGTGAAAGAGTGTTGTTAAGAACCCTATACGATTTGAATGATTAAAAAAAATCACCATGTATATAAAATCAGGCTTCAAAATTGTGAAAACTCAAACCGTTGTGTCCGCTCTCAAACGTGGTGGGCGTGTCTGCTAAATGCGCTGAAGCCACCCCCTGCTCAGCTGTTGGCGCGGGGCTTTTTCACACCGCGACAAGAGGCGCTTAAGTGGTCACCGCAGTGCAAAGTCACTTTCCAAACGTTGTCTGTCACATCAGACTTTTCTTTCCGGCTTCTCTCGATGATGTGTGCACACTCAGGTCCAACAACGTGGCGCTCTAAAGTAATCACGCTAGCTCAAATCCCCAGTCCACACGCTGGCCGTCCAGTCCTTTTTTTTTTTTCGTAAAGGCCGCCCCCGTCGCCCTTTACGTAGTTACATTTAGCAGAAATATTATTTAGTGCTATAGTGTATATGTGTTCTCCCCGTGCCTGTGTGGGTTTTCTCCAGGTACGCCGGTTTCCTCCCACATCCCAAAAACATGCATGGTAGGTTAATTGAAGACTCTAAGTCTAAGCCTAAGTCCCATAGGTGTGAATGTGAGTGCAAATGGTTATTTGTTTTTACTGTATGTACTGGTATGCGCCCTGCAATTGGCTGGTGATCAGTTCAGGGTGTACCCTGCCTCTCTCCAAAATGCCCGCTACCCTAGTGAGGATAAGCGGTTTGGAAAATGGATGGATGGATGGAAATATCTGAATTTACTTTACAGGGTCTTTAGGTTTGTTATGGTGGAGCTAAACAATTTGTATTGCATTTTCTGTTTTTACTCTTTTATCATATTGGTTGTATAGGATTCAAAATTCCATAAACCATATCTTCATCATTATAATGACTTGAACTTCAGGAACATTTCACAATTCCCATTTACATTTTTAGAATCCATCTAAGAATAAATTAAAGACAATTCTTTCGAACGTACATGTATCAGCCACCCCGAGCCCGTGTTCAGACATGAGCTATAATCATTCTTCATTACAGTTGTCAGAACTGTGTACATGCACAGTAAAATGTTCACTTTAATGGCAATATGAGCTTCAGGACAAAAGGTTAAGTGAGCCTACAGGTTCAAACACTCTGGGTGGGTTGCATGTCATGTTCTAGAAAAAACCTGCATTCAAATTTCATGATTGTTACTCAAGGAACATGGTTTTTCGTCAATGTGCAAACAATGTTATATAATCTTACAGCAGCGGTTGATGGATGGGTAGAGATAGTGATGAGAGTGCAAAAAACTGTGTGCGTCTCCCTTAAATATTTGTTTGTGTGTGTGTGTGTGTGTGTGTGTGTGCATGCATGTGAAAGAGAGACAGACTGAGTGAAAGAAAGAAAACAAGAATGAAAAATGTGGATCAAGGAAGATAAATCAAACGAGAGACTTAATGATGCGTAAGAAGATGGGGAACTGACATCTGCCTGCGTTTGAGCGTAGTCAGTGATGAAATTATCAGTTTATTGCGTAATTTTCCGCATGTTATTAACCCATGAATCATTTCCTTGATGTGTTCCTAAGCTCTATGATCCTTTTCTTTCTTGTACATTTTGTAACTCTCTGCTAACAAACAATTTGTGGTAAAGTTCTTGACGACACATCCCCATCTGCTGCTGATAATACATTGAGGAAAAAAGATCACGGCTGGAAATCTTTGGCCGACCCTAATGTGCAGTCCCAGTAAAGTTGCCACTGTTAAAGTGTAAGCAAATTCAGGCAATGATGGATTTTCCACAGTTTTATAAACATTTCTGGTCTGTACAAGAGCAACAATTTTTCAGAGCGTTGACAGAGATAAAAGATAAAGGCCCAATAAGAAGCCACATGAACACAGCCACAATAAAACTTCTACTGAAACCAGAGAAAGAACCCACTTATCCAGCTAATTACCATCCACTGTCACTAATTAATCCGGATATCAAAATAATTTCTAAGGCTCCAGCCAACAGACTAGAACAAAATTCTCCCGTCGATAATACATTGTGACCAAACAGGTTTTATTAAAGGACGGAGCTCCACCAACAATGTCAGGCGACTGATAAACCCAAAAAGTATGTCTCAGGGTAATAATCTAAAAATTATTGTCTTGTCACTATCCATCCATCCATCCATCCATCCATCTTCTACCGCTTATCCGAGGTCGGGTCGCGGCGGCAGTAGCTTCAGCAGGGACGCCCAGACTTCCCTTTCCCCAGCCACTTCATCCATCTCTTCCGGGGGGATCCCGAGGCGTTCCCAGGCCAGCCGAGAGACGTAGTCTCTCCAGCGTGTCCTGGTTCGTCCCCGGGGTCTCCTCCCGGTGGGACGTGCCCGGAACACCTCACCGGGGAGGCGTCCGGGAGGCATCCGAATCAGATGCCCCAGCCACCTCATCTGGCTCCTCTTGATGTGAAGGAGCAACGGCTCTACTCTGAGATCCTCCCGGATAACCGAGCTTCTCACCCTAGTCTTGTCACTAGTCTTGTCACTAGTCTTGTCAGTAGATGCAGAAAAAGCTTTTGACAAAGTTAACTGGTCTTTTCTTTTTGCAGTACTGCACAAATTTGGCTTCGTTGATTCATATCTTCCCTGGATCTCAACGGTATACAACTCACACAAAACAACTGTTACCACAACTGGGGTCACATCATAAAGTTTCACTTTCCAAAGAGGAACTAGACAAGGATGCTCACTCTCGCCCCTGCTATACACACTATTTATCGAACCACTGCAAATAGCGATATGGCAGAACACTAGTATTAAAGTATCTGCGCTCCTGTCAGAAAACAAAATCAGTCAAGAACGAAAGTGATCACATCAAACAGTTTTAAGACATTTTCGCAATTATCAGAATATTGTATCAATTGGTCAAAATCCCTTTAACGACTAACTCGTGGAATCCTCCGGACCAAAATCCATACTTTCCTATTGTATCAACCTCTACGGGCCAGGGAATACCAAATATCCAGGCAATAATATCGCAGGAAAACTTTAAAGTTAAATAATCTAAATCCCGTACCTCTCCTGGAAAAAAAAATTGTAATGAGTTAAAACATTGGAACAGCCTTCCTATCTCACTTTTAAGGTGTATAGCTACAGTAAAGATGAAAACGTTACCACAAATTAACTATTTATTTTCAATGATCCCATTCAAACCCACGTTAAAATGGTTACAAATGCTAGACACTGCCATTTAAATTTTTACTATAAAAATAAGAAAAATAGAATTAGCCTATCTACCCTGCAGAAAGGTAAAACAGAAGGGGGACTTGACACATCCAACTTCAAACATTATTACTTAGCTAACCAAATACATTCATTCATTCATTTTTCATACTGCTTCTCCACACTAGGGTGCCTGCTGGAGCCTATATCCCACCTATCTTTGGGTGAGAGGCAGGCTACACCCTGAACTGGTTGCCAGCCAATTGCAGGGCACATACAGTATAAACAAACAACCATTCACACTTACGGGCAATTTAGAGTCTTCAATTAACCTACCATGCATGTTTTTGGGATGTGGGAGGAAACCGGAGTACCCGGAGAAAACCCACCCAGGCACGGGGAGAACCTGCAAACTCCACACAGGCGAGGCCGGATTTGAACCCGGGTTTTCAGAACTGCGGGGCAGATGTACTAAGAAGTCGTTCACTGTGCCACTAACCAAGTACAGCACCTTATCAAATGGTTACATCCAAATGTTGAACAAGAATCTTGGCTGGAACTAGAACAGATCCCAATCGTACCAAACTTTCAGACCTCCCATTTATCAGCACAAGTCTCAAACGCCACAATTGTTTTAAGAATCCGATTATTGCTGCCACTTTATCAGCTTGGTGCAAAAGTCTACAAACCACACAATCTGAGTCAGCACCATATCATTCCTCCCCAATCTGGCACAATCCCGATTATGAGATAAACAAAATACCCCGTTACTGCACTTCATGGGAACAAAGCCCAGATCACTTCTTAAAAAAAATAATGCATTCATGTCATGTGAAATCTTATTCTAAGAATTTTAAATAAGAGGTGGTAACTTCTTTCAATACTATCATACATCCATCCATTTTCAACACCGCTTATCCTGGTTAGGGACGCGGGGCACTGGAGCCTATCCCAGATGACTTCACTCTGACGACACTATAAAGAACAGCAATACTGTGATTACTTTATAACTACCGTTTTTTTTCAGAAAATATTGGAACTACTCCCACAAAACAAAAAACTCCTTTCAAAAGGATACAAATTTATCTCATGTACTAATTCAATAAACTTACCAATCGCAAAATGGGGGGAAAAAAAGACCTCGCAGCGTCTAATGACAAGGATTACTGGGCACAAATCTGCAGAATTACATTCTCAATGACAAAAAAACAGTAATTTACAGCTAATACAGTTCAAAGTACTCCAAAGAGCAATACGCAATATTGTATCAATAAAATGGGCTCTTCAAAATCAAACATATGCACTCATTGTACTGAAAACACTCAAGACGCTTATTTTCACTTCTGATCACTGGTTACACAGAAACTCTCCTCAGTTTTGAACTGTAGGATTCCAATTTCTCTTCCAAATAAACATGCTCAACCCATCCATCCATCCATTTTCTGAGCCGCTTCTCCTCACTAGGGTCGCGGGCGTGCTGGAGCCTATCCCAGCTATCATCAGGCAGGAGGCGGGGTACACCCTGAACTGGTTGCCAGCCAATCGCAGGGCACATACAAACAAACAACCGCAGTCACACACACTCACATTCACACTTACGGGCAATTTAAAGTTGTCAATTAACCTACCATGCATGTTTCTGGGAGGTGGGAGGAAACCGGAGTGCCCGGAGAAAACGCACCCAGGCACGGGGAGAACATGCAAACTCCACACAGGCTGGGCTGGGGATTGAACCCCGGTCCTCAGAACTGTGAGGCAGATGCTCTTACCAGTCGTCCACCGTGCCGTGTTTTCCTCATAGTCTTCAGTGTTTAGTGCTTTTTTTCTCCTGTGTTTCTGTGTTATACTTTGATTATTTTTGCGCTTTTAATTCAGTATTTTTTTATTTGCTGTAGTACCTCTGGTTTTATAATAAATCTTTTGAGTACATCCTGCACTCCTGCCTTGCTTCCGTGTGCTTTGGTCCTCCACCTTTTGACACCAACTCCGCCACGCAAACCTGCATCTCTGACAGATTTTAGAATTTGGTGTTTATTTATACACCGATAGTAGAATTACAACATTTTAAAATGTAGTTTTTCCTTTAGAGGCGCCACCCAACTAAAGTAATTTCAATGTATCAACCTCTACGGGTCACTGTGGACTATCACCCTGATATAAGGTGACCTTGAAATCTGATCAAATTGATTTTAAATGGCAACCACAATAGCATGCGTGTCAACATGTATTGTGCACAGATGTCAATTTGAAAACGTAAAATTGTAATTAATAAGCAAGATTACGGTGGAACGGTGAACGACTGGTTGGAGCGTCTGCCTCACAGTTCTGAGGACCAGGGTTGAATCCCCAGCCCAGCCTCTGTGGAGTTTGCATGTTCTCCCCGTGCCTGGGTGCGTTTTCTCCGGGCACTCCGGTTTCCTCCCACCTCCCAGAAACATGCGTGGTAGGTTGATTGAAGACTCTAAATTGCCCGTAGGTGTGAATGTGAGTGTGAATGGTTGTTTGTTTAAATGGGCCCTGCGATTGGCTGGCAACTTGTTCAGGGTGTACCCCGCTTCCTGCCCGTTGATAGCTGGGATAGGCTCCAGCACTCCCGCGACCCTAGTGAGGATAAGCGGCTCAGAAAATGGATGGATGGATGGATGGATGGATAGCAAGATTACACACAAAAAAATCCCCAGGAAGCAAGCTAGTCCCCTTTACATTTGGGTGAGTCTATGAATATAGGAAATGTATTTTCACCATTTCACTTCACAATGGCAAGAATGGAACTATTCATCCCCACCCCCACCCTACAGTTATCTTCCATGGACCAGGAAGTACTCAAACTAACAAACATATGAAAAACAAATAAAAACACTCAACTCACATCATTCATCCATCCATTCTCTATAGCACTTACCCCACCTCGCAGCCAACTTTTGGTGAGACGCAGGGTACACTCTCGACTGGTCGCCGGCACATTCACACCTATGGACAATTTAGAGTCTTTAATGAAGATGCAGAAAACCCACGCAAGCACTCAACAGAACTGGATCTGAGATTTGAAACTTGAACCTCAGAAGTGTGAGTCATACAGTAGGTACTAACCACTTGTTCACCATTCTGCCCCGCAATCAGGTAATATAAACACATTTCTTTCAATTTTACATTTCCTTGTACAAAAGAGGAGAGGAATAACAATTTGTGTTTCTTTGATTCCTTTTCTGTACATCAATACACATCCTCAATGACAACAACAGATTTTTTTTTCTAAATTGCTCCCCCTGATAATAAACCACTGACTGCACACGCTCATCTTAGACTAATATCTGCTCATCTGAAATTTCTGAACCTTCCCATCTACTGAGCCATAGAATGCAGCAGTAAGGCTGAAGAATGTCAGGTACAAGAGCCACGACTGCCCTAACATGCCATACATACAGGCCGTAATTATGGCTGGAGCACATTCCCCTTAGAGAGTCTGTTTGCGACGGTGAAGCTGGACCTGAGATGAAGAAAAGTGGATGTTAACATTTGAATAATCTGCACTTAAAGGCCAGTATGCGTGACTTTGAGCAACTAGGTGCAGAATATATTCAATATTATATATTTTTGTGTTTGTCCAGGTGTGTAGCAGAAGTCAACTGGGCTTTGGGGGGATGCTGACGGGGCTTATGGTAGGGATTTATTTCTAAGATAACACTGAAACACAATTAACCCCCAATGACACATGAGAAGCCCTTCCTGAGCTTTAGAATACCAGCAGTCTCCCTGTCAGCCAGCATCCCAAAGTGGAGCTATTGTAAAAATGTGTGTTTACTTTGGCCTGTGCTCACAATTATGCTATTACTTAACCCGCCCCATACCCTCAAGCCCATCGTTTATCCCCTACCCTTGCCACACAATCACACACGCGTACACAGATTCGTAGAATGAAATTCAAGCTTCTTTGTAAATTACCTTTGTGGTGTCACCTTGCACCTATCATCCCCTTCAGTGCAAAATGTTATTTTTCTGAATGTTACTGGTAATGTTTGGTGTGTGCCCCCCACTTCCCACCACACGCCAAAAGCATAGCACATTCCTGGCAAAGTGCTGTAAAATAAACGGCGGGCCACTAGATTTCAATGAGGCGAGATGGGGCGGGTGAGAGAGAAAATAAGCGCATGTCAGCAAGAGAACGGGCAACTGGTAGAACGCAAGGTTGTACAGATTGTTGATACAGATGGTCACACTGAGCAGACCTTGAACCTTGAAATTATGAAAGGAATCCATTTTGAAATGCAAGTTTGAGTGAGATCTTTACATTTTGCAAAAGGCATATTTGTTTTCGTATGAAAAAAACAGCGATGCACTTCAACCTCCAACATCATCCATTTGAAATTTGACCCGTTTCTGTCATTGCTGTCAGTCATAATGCAGTCAGGCAGTGTTGTTTAATCATCACACCACAGTGGGGCTGCTGTAAGATTACAGCAAAGTAAGTGGTCATCTGCTCCATCCCAGCACTGTTATTAGATACTGCTAAACCTCGTCTTGTAGCTAGAACTATAGTTTAAATACTATGTTCTGTGCTTTACTGCCACACAAAACACATTTATTTCCGACTGCCTGTAATGTACAATCTGTAATCAAACATTTGGACTGCAGAAGTCATAAAATGCACACAAAGCACATTCAGGCAGAGACGCTATGTGTAAACAGTGTAAGTGGATGTTTGGGTGCACATGTGTGTAACTGTTATTTATGCTTGTGACTTTGCGAAGGGGGCAGTTTGGTCACAGACAGTTGGCCACGGCATCACGGGAACCGGCAACTGGTGCTTTGTTGCAGAAAACAGCTGGAGTTGTCACCGTTTCGATCCACTGCCTACTGCGAATGGCCACCTGGAGGCCAAGCCAGGAGAGAGCGGGGAGAGGGACAAAGGTAAGTTGAATGAGTGAGGTGAAATTCATGTCAGAAGCTTTTTTGCAAGGCATACAGTGAACAATGTTTGAGTGGACAGAAAGAAGAACACATGCAAGCACAAGGAATGAGTGCCGATCTGATGATGATTTTCAAGCTTGTCTTCTTCCCTTTGTGGTTGCAATTTCCCCTTCTTAACTGTAACTCAAATCCGAGCAGTTCGTAAGAAAACACTCGGCGAGCTTAGATTGCTCTTTGACGTCAAAAGTGTTTTTTTGTGACTGTGAGTCCAAAGGGACCCTTCTTAACAGTGCGTCCAATCCAGTTGCCATATTACTTCTACACACCACAAGGACCTCCGCCAATCATTTTAAGTGTTTTGTGAAAATTCCTGATTATAGCCTTGTCTGGTTGCCAATTTCAAGTCAAACATAAACCATGTACAAGAAGATATTGTTGTTTTGCTTCAGCAAAATTGTGTCTTGAATATTTGCTGGCAAAACATCATCTCTCTATTTTTAGCTTTCCAGAAATTCCAGTATTAGGTGGCACATTCTTTATTGGCCACTTGTTATTGTAGTCTACCATCCATCCCTTTTTTCCCACCAGCTGACTGGCAAGAGGTGGGGTAAACCCTGGACTGGTAGTCAGCCAGTCGCAGGGCATACATACTGTAGACAAGCTTTTCTCTCACATTCACACCAATGGACAATTTGGAGTCTTCAATTGACTGCTGAAGAAGGTTTTTGGAATGTGGGAAGTAGCCAGAGTGCCTGGAGAAAAGACAACGCAAGCACAGAGTAAGCATGCAAACTCCATGTAGGAAGGCAAGTGTGAGCCTTGAACGTCAGAACTGTGAGGCAGATGTGCTAACCAATCGATTACAGTGCTGCCCGTCGTCATACCTATACCAATAATTGGTATTTTAACAACATATTATGCTGTGCATTGAGAATGAAAGTGAGTCGCGTTGTACATGTGCCTAATGTGTCTCATTTTTATTATTTGTTTTAAAGTAAATTTGTGATAATTGTTAATAGGAAAATATAAAACCAATAAAACACTCCACATAAACACTCTACCTTCACAAGATGATAACAAGTGACGATGCATATTGAATGTGAGTAAGTTTGCTTTACCTAGCCTCCAATGTATATTCTTAATTGAGTCTGTTTTTGGAATAATTGTCACAAGAAAAGCCATGTCAACACGTCCATCCATCCATTTTCTGAGCCGCTTCTCCTCACTAGGGTCGCGGGCGTGTGGAGCCTATCCCAGCTGTCATCGGGCAGGAGGCGGGGTACACCCTGAACTGGTTGCCAGCCAATCGCAGGGCACATCGAAACAAACAACCATTCGCACTCACAGTCATGCCTACGGGCAATTTAGAGTCTCCAATTAATGCATGTTTTTGGGATGTGGGAGGAAACCGGAGTGCCCGGAGAAAACCCACGCAGGCACGGGGAGAACATGCAAACTCCACACAGGCGGGTCGGGGATAGAACCCGGGTCCTCAGAACTGTGAGGCTGACGCTCTAACCAGTCATCCACTGTGCCGCCCATGTCAACACGTGTCCAAAGTTAATCATAGGATCAGTGGTGGTTATTGATATGGGCGACACGGGCAGCCACCCAGGGCGGCACTCTCAATGGGGCTGCACTGCCACCTCCCCCACCCCCAACTCCAGTTAACGATCAACCCCCCCACGCACAGGCACGCATTCAAGCCAGCTCCACTACTGCTTACGATGCTTACTGATTTGAGGTGTCACATGGCTTTTTACATGTTGGTTGTTGGTGATTCATAGTTCCATTTTCCAGAAAATGTTCAACCTTTTGGGATTATAATTCCACCTTTATGTCTAATAAATTTTCATACGTGTTAACACCTGTCTGAAATCATGCTCCAAAAGGCAACAACATCAGCAAAGCAGCTACACCAGAGGCCTGTCATCGTGGGTTCATTTGGCCTCCTGAAAAAGCATGTCGGTCCATGCTAGGGGAGGTGGGAGGACTGAGGTAGGTCTGTAATCACGTCTTCCCCTCCAAACAGACAGCTGCATAACCAGGTGAGTCGCACAGTTTTCATCCAAATGACAACCCCTGGCTGACTGCTGTCAACGGGGCCAAAGGGGTTTAAGGCCCACTGCAGGGGGGATTAGGAACACGACAGGGCACAGCAATAGCATTTCCATGGTGCTCTTGGCTTTGTTACATAACCAATTCCACCTTTATGAAAGGCAGGAGACTGCTTAAGAGCAGCTTCACCACAGCCCGTTTCCAGAAAGAGTGAGAAGTGAAATATTCCTTGGTGTTTTTTCACAGACTGACACAGAACCAATTGCACGTTATGAAAACACAACAGCCTCGTGACTGACATTTGAAAAATACACACACACGTCCACACCATCAAAATGCTTTTCCACATATGGATCCATTACAGAGGGAAAGCTAATAAACATCTGTGCACTGACGCAACAAGTGCAAAAGTGTCCAATTCACATCAACAACTTACAGGTGGAGGGAAGCGCAGGAAATGCCACTTAAATGATGAGAAGTTAAATGTTCCCTACTGCTTAGTCAGCATATTACACAAAGCACAAATAATATACCCAATAATAAGTTCTAATTTGATCTGTACAGATGTTATACAATTAATGTGAAAAATTCTATTTCTTTTGCAGCTTCAGTGTAAAGGAAAACACCCTTAATTAATTTTAACTGAGTCTTAAGCGAGGTAAATATAGTGATTTTTTATTTATTTATTTATTTATTTTAGTGAGAGACCCCATACATGACAAGGAGAAAATCGGCAAGTTTGTGCTTATTGTTTTTAGTGTGTGGTGTACTTGAGATGAACAATGCAGAAAACCACACACAAAACCATATCTCCACCATCAATGATGAATGAGTCTACCCCATTCAAACCAGATGCCTGGTCATAGAAGTAGTAGTAATAGTAGTAATAGGAGTAGAAAAACGAAAGTTAACAGTTAGTTTATCTGGTAACTACAATGGAATTGCAAACTCTTTCTCAGTTTTATTGTGGTGAGTAACTTGTGAGACACATTATACAAGCGCTCAATACAACTGGTAGCTATTCTACAGTATTTGTGTCTGGCAACAACACCAGCTTCCGGTCGCAGAAGTCAGTGGCAAGGCCCAACTTTGTGTCGACCACACACACACACGCACACACACAAAAGGAAGTGTGATCAAAAAGTTTCATCATATTTATGATTGTCTACCCTGACGCGGTGACTACAGTGGACAGAAGTTTAAGAGCTATTTTATTCTAAATGCAATGGTTTCTATGGTGGAATTGCATATCAGGGGTTAGAATGCTCTTTACTGCTCCCCGCCATTGAGGTTTATTTTGTGGTTAGTTGTTGTAACTACAAGTACACTTCCTCTGAATAAAAGATGGTCGACAAACAGCCACACTTGTTGACCACTGCTGTAATATCCTGCCAATCCTTCTATTGGAAGAGAACCAGGTAAAAAAAATTATATATTTTTAAAAAAGCCGATATGCAGGAATATCTAAGGAACAATATTCTTCTTTTTGTTTTGAAAAAGAATATTTCCAATAGGGCGGCACGGTGGACGACTGGTTAGAGCGTCAGCCTCACAGTTCTGAGGACCCGGGTTCAATCCCTGGCCCCGCCTGTGTGGAGTTTGCATGTTCTCCCCGTGCCTGCGTGGGTTTTCTCCAGGCACTCCGGTCTCCTCCCACATCCCAAAAACGTGCATTAATCTGAGACTCTAAATTGCCCGTAGGCATGACTGTGAGTGCAAATGGTTGTTTGTTTCTATGTGCCCTGCGATTGGCTGGCAACCAGTTCAGGGTGTACCCCGCCTCCTGCCCGATGATAGCTGGGATAGGCTCCAGCACGCCCGTGACCCTAGTGAGGAGAAGCGCCTCAGAAAATGGATGGATGGATATTTCAAATAGCTAGTAAATTGAGATTACACATATCCAATAGAGTGGATGTCATGTCATTGGTTAGTATATTTCCAGTGCAAGTCATGTGGTTGTTTTACTGATGGTTACATATCCAAGTTGTAATTTGGTGCATTTTTTGTACTGTTATAGGTTAGTTATGCATCCATCCATTTTCTGTACCGCTTATCCTCACAAGGGTCGCGGGCATGCTGGAGCCTATCCCAGCTATCTTTGGGCGAGAGCAGTTTGGCAGGGCACATATAAACAAACAACCATTCGCACTCACATTCACACCTACGGGCAATTTAGAGTCTTCAATTAACCTACCATGGATGTTTTTGGGATGTGGGAGGAAACCCACGCAGGCACGGGGGGAACATGCAAACTCCACAGAGGCAGGGCCGGGGATTGAACCCCAGTCTTCAGAACTGTGAGGGAGACGCTCTCGCTAGGTTAGTTATTTCAAATATAATATATTTGTGAAGAATATGTCTAGTTTATGTTAGTAACACTATTATTTTGGCATATTTTGTAGACCTCAAGGGCAAGCATGAACTGATGAAGAGTGCTCGGATGAGAGGCAAAACGTCTTCTGAGACAAACAGAACAGTTCAGTTGCGATCGATTCAATGCCCTGAGAACTTCAAGGGCAGCCAAGAATATGGATGCCTATGTAATTCTTCAGGAAATTCCCTCAAACGCCACTGATGATGAGTTGCTGAGAACAAGCGAGACATACAGTCATGCCTCAAATGCTTTTAGCCATGACTGTATTGTCTATAGAAATACATTTGGTAATCCTAATTGACCTGTGTCTTTTTATACAGTCATGGCTAAAAACACTGGCATCCCTGGGTGCCAATGTTTTTAGCCATGACTGTAAGAGCTGAGGATGATGGAGGGAGGTGCAGACAGTCAAGATGCATAGGGAGGTCAGCATGATGGAAAATGCTCACATGTAACCTGCCCGGCTACCCACACTCAAGTCTGCAAATAATTGTGGAAAGTCCAAGACAATGACTTTGATGGAGATTTGCCTCCTTTTCAAGGCAACTGGGAAATGAATGTTGAGGGAAGAACACAAGTCGATCTCATTATGCATTTGTTTCCTGGTAAACTCATTGATGAGATGGTGTAAATCACCAACTTGTATGCTCTGCAGAAAGTAAAAGAACATCTAGCAGTGACAAGGGAAGAAATGCAGATTTGTCTTGGCAGGTTCAGCACAGGGAGTCACTGGTCCCATCTCACCAAGTCAAAACAGATTCCAGACTGCACTGTGGCACAGTAAAACAATAGCCCCTTACAATTTTAAAATGTGTGAAAGTATGCTCTAAAATTTTTCAAAAAATAAAAAAAAGAAATAATTGTTCATAGGTTTATCATAAAACAAAATTTAGCTAATTATGTCTGTACTGGTTTATGTTAATTGCTGTGTTTGAAGTTCACTAGAGTAGACATATCTGTAACTTCCTGAAAAAAACTTAATTTTTGAAAAGTAAATATTTTATTTTTTTCATGGCCTAAGAAGAATAAAAACACATGAGAAAAAAATCTTGACACAGCATTTCATAATTCATAAAACAGAGGTTTAAAGTTTGAAGACACTACCAGCTTTTCGAGCCGCCCAGGAATTACGTCAACTGATTTCACCAGGAATTCTTGTGGGACGGAAGAGATAACTTATTTGTATTCACCCTTCCAAAGTCTTTGATTTGATACTGTAGACTTGCTCCTTTAAATCAACCGCAAAGAAAAAAGTCACTGTGAGTTAAGTCGAGACTCCTGTCTGGCCACTCATATGGACCATGACAACCCATCCATCTCCCGAGAAAGTGAGCCTTCAGCAATTCATGAATAATTCAACAATAGCAAAATGTGGAGTGGGCCCATATTGCATGAAAATCACATTTTCAACATTCTCCCAAGCACTGATAACTTGCCAGATTGAATCTTGCAGCATGGTAAAGTGCATTTTAGATTTCACAGTACAGTATAGCAAAGCATGAAGGAACCCCAAACCTGTTCGTTGTCATCGCACACTACAATTTTACTTGAATCCTCATACATTAAAGAACAAACACGAAAAAATAGAGAATATTACAGATCAATTGTACATACATTAAAGAACAAATGCAGAAAAATGAGAAAAAAAATACAATAAATAAACAATTTAAAATCATTATAAAATAGGGAGTTCCTTGTCGATCGCCCTGTATATGTAGTCTGTTTTAAATTAACGAGCTTAATTGCCACTTTCTAGCTTGTACACCAATATTGATAAAAAGGGTGATATTCATTCTGGGAGCAAAATGATATGTACAGACAGCATTACGATGTTTCGAGATATTTTAGACAAATCAGCTGTAACTTTGCTGGTATTGCCTTAATGACGAATGATTAAAATAAAGACCTATCTGCAAGCTTTACATATTACACACATAATCAGGTTCAGTAATTTGGGTTTGCTTGTTGTTTTCTATTGACCCTATGTTTCAGACATACAGTGGGTACTGAAAGTTTTCAGACCCCCATAAATTTTTCACTCTTTTTTATATTGCAGCCATTTGCTAAAATCATTTAAGTTAATTTTTTTCACATTAATGTACACACATCACCCCATATTGACAGAAAAAAACTGAATTGTTGAAATTTTTACAGATTTATTAAAAAAGAAAAATTTAAATATCACACAGCCATAAGTATTCAGTCCCTTTGCTCAGTATTTAGTAGAAGCACCCTTTTGAGCTAAGACATCCCTGAGTCTTTTTGGGAATGATGCAACAAGTTTTTCACACCTGGATTTTTGGATCATCTGCCATTCCTCCTTGCAGATACTCTCCAGTTCTGTCTGTTTGGAGGGTGAACGTTGGTGGGCAGCCATTTTCAAGTCTTTCCAGAGATGCTCAATTGGGTTTAAGTCAGGGCTCTGGCTGGGCCATTCAAAAACAGTCACGGAGTTGTCGTTGTCTTTTTTTAAGGTGAACCTTCGACCCAGTCTGAGGTTCTGAGCACTCTGGAGAAGGTTTTCGTCCAGGATATCACTGTACTTGGCCGCATTCATCTTTCCTTCGATTGCAACCAGTCGTCCTGTCCCTGCAGCATGATGCTGCCACCACCATGCTTCACTGTTGGGACTGTATTGGACAGGTGATGAGCAGTGCCTGGTTTTCTCCACACATACCGCTTAGAATTAAGGCCAACAATTTCTATCTTGGTCTCATCAGACCAGAGAATGTTATTTCTCACCATCTTGGAGTCCTTCAGGTTTTTTTTAGCAAACTCCATGCGGCCATTCATGTGTCTTGCACTGAGGAGAGCCTTCCGTCGGGCCACTCTGCCATAAAGCCCCTACTGGTGGAGGGCTGCAGTGATGGTTGACTTTCTAGAACTTTCTCCCATCTCCCGACTGCATTTCTGGAGCTCAGCCACAGTGATCTTTGGGCTTTTCTTTACTTCTCTCACCAAGGCTCTTCTCCCCCAATTGCTCAGTTTGGTTGGACGGCCAGCTCTAGGAAGGGTTGTGGTCATCCCAAACATCTTCCATTTAAGGATTATGGAGACCACTGTGCTCTTAGGAACCTTAAGTGCAGCAGAAAGTTTTTTGTAACCTTGGCCAGATCTGTGCCTTGCCACAATTCTGTCTCTGAGTTCTTCAGGCAGGTCCTTTAACCTCATGATTCTCATTTGCTCTGACATGCACTGTGAGGTCTAAGGTCTTATATAGACAGGGGTGTGGCTTTCCTAATCAAGTTCAATCAGTATAATAAAACACAGCTGGACTCCAATAAAGGTGTAGAACAATTTTAAGGATGATCAGAAGAAATGAACAGCACCCAAGTTAAATATATGAGTGTCACAGCAAAGGGTCTGAATACTTATGGCTATGTGATATTTCAGTTTTTCTTTTTAATAAATCAGCAGAAATTTCAACAATTCCGTTTTTTTATGTCAATGTGTGTGTAGATTCATGAGTGGGGGAAATGAACTTAAATGATTTTAACAAATGGCTGCAAAATAAAAAAAGAGTGAACAATTTAAGGGGGTCTGAAAACTTTCCGTACCCACTGTATGTAGTAGGTCATAGATTGCATATCTTGACATTGTCCGTTTGTCATTTTAAAGTCCCTCCTACATACACAAACCTGCATGCACGCCCATGCACACACGCACATCCTCTCTTCTGTAATTTCTCGGAAGAGGCCCTGGAAAAGTGTGTGGACCAAGTACCAGCACACATTTCTCCAACTGTGCAATTTCACCCTGAGTCTCAACTAACTTGGTGATAGAAATTATTTTCTGTCACATAGTAAAATTCTTGTACCGTTATGAGAAGAATATTATCAATTCATATCAAAATCATTCTAGTTTCTTCTACACTCACCTCCTTTGCACTACATTTCAGTGCTGCCATTGCTGCTGTTATGGAAAATATGAAAAAAGAAAACAAATGCTTTAATAAAACTGACTGGCAGGCACAAACGTGATGCTGGCAATAAAGCATAGGCATACCAGATTCAGTCAATACCAGATTTCAAGTATTACACAGTATGTTTGTATTAAAAAGCACTAAAATCTCCATACATGTTGAATTCGGCATTTTCCACAAAGTGTTAGGAGCTTGAAAAGAATCAGGCTTTCTTACTTCTTTGGTTACAGTGATGGGGCCATACTGCCCCCTAGGGATGGAGAGGATACTTTAAAAAATGGAACATATACAGTATGTATCTGTGAAGGTTTCCACGACAAAGCTAATGAGAAAGTAACGACAAGGCTGGTGGTTTTAATTTGTTTTGTTTGTTTGTTTGTTTTTTAATGCTGAAGCGTATTCACAGATTTATAGACACTTGCTAATTAATGCCACAAGGCTTCGCTAAATGCACATTTTTGGGCACATTCATATCAATGCATTTTACCTTTTTAATCAACCAATTTGAAGACAATGTTGAAGGTAGGTGTATCAGTAAATCTCTTCAATGATGAAATAACTACTACTTGAATAACCTGATATTCCAAAATGTTGCCACCAAGCCCTAAGCAATGCTTTAAAGTATTTGCTGAGCCACACCTGGTTCCTAGGAAAAGGGTAAATCATTGCAAAAAGGTCAACAATTTTAAAACACATCTTTTCTGTGAAATGTTTTTTTCGGGCACAAAGGGTAAATGGACGGTCACTTTGATTTAATATAAAAGGAACCTCAAATTTGAGTGAAAATGCCATTTCTGTAATGTTGCTGCTATTATATGGAGGTGGAGGTGGGTGCAGATCAAATGGACTATTTAAGCTTAAAATGTTTTAAAATGGAAGCACTTTCCTCTGTTGTCAACTCTTTTGGAGAGTCATTTCGCTTTAAATGTGAGGCTCCCCATTTTTAATCCAAACCTGTCAATCGGGTTTTGTTTTGTTTTTGCTCTCGCTCTCACTGCTTCTCTACCTAAGGGGTGGTGAGTGGGTAGGACGTGACTGCTAGAGTCATAACAAGCTGGTGGAAACAGTCAGACATGGGAAGCGGGCCAGAGGAGCCATGCTGCTTCACCCACCCTCTAATAGCTTTGCAATGAGACAAAAGTTCTTGGGTTCCTGACAAATAGACATGATTGGTCACAATACGGCGGCAAGTTTGAACAGTGCGTTTAAGTGCACAGCAAAAGTGCATCCATGGACTCATAACTCCCACGCTGCACGTCAGAAGCCTAATGGGATCTCAAGCTTCCTTCCTCTGGGAAAACCAAAGTCAACTGACGAGCTCAGCAGGCTGCAGGAGCCTCCGCGCTCCGCCATACCTCTATTGTATCATGGTTACCTTGCTGAGACTATCTGACCATCTGTGGGCTACTTTATTACTTAAATAAGAGTCTACAGCACTATACAGTGTCAAAGTTCAGCTGATGAAAATGTCATTTACTCAAACAAGAAAAAAAAACACACAATCCAGTAATGACACTAGCAGAATGGCAGTAACATGAATCTGTACCATTTTTCCATCCGCTATTCATTGAGACATCAGTTACCTTTAAAGTTTAAATGTTTCAAAACATTGGGGTATAGTTGAATATATAGATATAAATTTATGATCGTGACAGTTTGACCCGGGAACAGATTCATTAAAGTTTCATTAAAATTATTTGTGATCAAATTAAATTGAATCAAACTCTATTTATAGAGCACTTTTCATACAATGACATAGAACTCAATGTTCAAAATGTTCACATTAATGCCCTCCCGCCACTCATCCACACAGGCACACACACACACCCAGGTAAAAATAAAAATAATAATGTGAGGCGGCACGGTGAAGGACTGGTTAGAGCGTCTGCCTCACAGTTCTGAGGTCCGGGGTTCAATCCCCGGCCCCGCCTATGTGGAGTTTGCATGTTCTCCCCGTGCCAGCGTGGGTTTTCTCCAGGCACTCTGGTTTCCTCCCACATCCCAAAAACATGCATGGTAGGTTCATTGACGACTCTACATTGCCCGTAGGTGTGAATGTGAGTGCGAATGGTTGTGTGTTTCTATGTGCCCTGCAATTGGCTGGCAACCAGTTCAGGGTGTACCCCGCCTCCTGCCCGATGATAGTTGGGATAGGCTCCAGCACGCCCGCGACACTAGTGAGTAGAAGCGGCTCAGAAAATGGATGAATGAATAATAATGTGATACAATGGAACCTTAATATAACGGACTAATAGGGGAGGATGGGTCGCCCGATATATCCAAAGCACTTTTTTTTTCTTTTTTTCTTTTTTTTTAAGGCCATATGCACCCATATTACTGTACAGTACAAAATTAATGTTTTGCAGGTTTTTTTTGGGGGGGGGGGGGGCTTAAACGGCCAGTACAGTACAAGGTTATTGTAAATAAATCTAAGAAAAGCTTGAAAATGTTTGAAAGTTTCACATTTTTTCCAAACTTACCATGCCGGTGTGCTTGGTCATGGTGACATTGTTGACGTACAGTACTCATCATAGCCGAGTCGCTTTCATGAGCCATGAGGAATTAGTGTGCTTCCTAGTTCCAAATCTATTGCCAAAGCGTTCGGCTTGACAAAAAAAAAAAAAACTTGTCATCAAGCATGTCCTTGTTGACTTTTTCAGTAAATGCAGACACAGTGCAGCATCTCATATGAACCTCTGTGATCAAGCATAGCGGTATCTCAAGAGCAGTGGGTTAGGAATCTTATCCTGCTCCGTTCTTCTCATGGAGCGGTGGTAAAACAACAGGGCTCTTAAATTAGCTCTTTCACAGTTCAAAACGTGCTTGTCTTTCCCTTTCTCTCAACATCTGTTGCGGTCTCCAGCATTGTAAATCCAATCCAAACACCTAGGTGATGGAGACGAGGCCCTGGGTTTAGCCAGACTTTGATGGGAAATTGCCAGTTAACCCACTTTCCCATCTGAATGGTCACTTCACTCTCTTGTGCTCCCTGAAGCCAAGCAACTTCACAAATGGATGTGGCGAGTGTGATGCAACAGTTAATGATGTTGTTTTTTTTGTCAACTAAGTTAAAGCGCAAGCCACTATGGTATCTGTGGGTCTGAGTTGCCTGGCATTGGGAATGGTGAATGGGATCCAGTATGCCTCCAGGCTCATTCCATGACTGTGCATCTGGGAACCTTCTCTTCCAGTGGCAGTTCTAGACCAATTTTACTTAGAGTGCCTACAGGAGCCAGTGGTTTTGTCAGAAAGGCACATTCAATTTGCTTCTATAGCTAACGTTAGTTAACCTTACCACAACACAAAATTGAGCAAGCCCGTAACTTATTATTTATAGACTGGGTTGCTGAAATGTTGTGTATTGCGTTTTGTCGATAGTTCAAACTGATGACAAAAAGGAGATTACGTCCTATTTCTGCACCATAAAGACGAATATAGTCATAATGAGGCAGACATTAAAACAGAGAGCTGATTAGAAGCAAGTTGAGAGCACCACAGAGCGAGAGAGCCACTTTGAACTTGGGAGACACCCGTCGACAGAGAGAGGTCACAGCAGGAAAGAGAGACAGTTGAAAATTCTGAGAGTGAGGAGGTTGAGAAAGGTAACAGGCATATCCATACCGTACATATACAAGCAGAGTGTGAGAAGCTGACAGAGACTACACTTACAGTATATGTGTACAGTACTGAAGGTGCATTCACAAGCACTGGACTATCAGGTTGTGATGTTGAAAAAAAACATTGGTCTGCTATATGTGTGCATGTTCGTGTGTGTGTCTGTGTATGTGCATGCGAGCGTGTTTTTATTTTGATGACATATATATATATATATAATTATATATATATATATATAGAGAGAGAGAGAGAGAGAGAGAGAGAGAGAGAGAGAGAGAGAGAGAGAGAGAGAGAGAGAGAGAGAGAGAGAGAGAGAGAGACATCAGCTGTCCTGACATCGGGTGGGGTAGCGATACGGGCTGTTCGGTCCCTGTACGACTATCAGGAAGTGAAGAAACGGGTCCAAGCAGGTTGGAACGGGTGGAGGAAGGTGTCAGGTGTGTTATGTGACAGAAGAGTCTCTGCTCGGATGAAGGGCAAAGTTTATAAAACAGTGGGGAGGCCAGCCATGATGTACGGTTTAGTGACAGTGGCACTGAAGAGACAACAGGAAGCAGAGTTGGAGGTGGCGGAAATGAAGATGTTGAGGTTCGCTCTCGGAGTGACCAGGTTGGATAAATTTAGAAATGAGCTCATCAGAGGGACAGCCAAGGTTCGATGTTTTGGAGACAAAGTTAGAGAGAGCAGACTTCAATGGTTTGGACACGTCCAGAGGAGAAATAGTGAGTATATTGGTAGAAGGATGAGGAAGATGGAGCTGACAGGCAAGAGAGCTAGAGGAAGACCAAAGAGAAGGTTGATGGATGTCGTGAGGGAAGACATGATGGCAGTTGGTGATCGAGAGGAGGATGCAGGAGATAGGCTTACATGGAAAAGGATGACGCGCTGTGGCGACCCCTAACGGGTCAAGCCGAAAGGAAAAGAAGAAGGTCTGCATTGCTGGCTGTAAGGCTGCCCTTTGTCACCAATTCTGTTATGGACAGAGTTTCTCGGCGCAGCCGAGGCATAGAGGGTTGGTGGCCTCAGTATTCCTTCTTTGCTTTTTGCAGTTGATGTGTTTCTATTGGCTTCATCAAGCTGTGATCTCCAGCTTTCACTGGAGCGGTTTGCAGCCGAGTGTGAAGCGGTTGAGATGAAAATCAGCACCTCCAAATCTGAGACCATGGTCCTCGGTCGGAAAAGGGAAGAGTACCCTCTCCAGGTTGGGCATGACATTCTGCCCTAAGTGGAGGAGTTTAAGTATCTCGGAGTCTTGTTCACAAGTGAGGGAAGAATGGAAGAGGAGATCGACAGGCAGATTGGTGCAGCATCTGCAGTGATATAAACTTTGTATCGGTCTGTTGTGGTGAAGAACGAGCTCAGCCAAAAGGCGAAGCTCTCAATTTACCAGTTGATCTACTGTATGCTCCTAGCCTCACCTATGATCATGAGCTGTGGGTTGTGACTGAAAGAACAAGATCACGTATACAAGCGGCCAAAATGAGTTTCCTCCGCAGGCTGTCCAGGCTCTCTCTTAGAGATAGGGTGAGAAGTTCGGTCATCCGGGAGGGACTCAGGGTAGAGCCGATGCTCCTCCGCATTGAGAGGAGCCAGATGAGGTGGCTCGGACAACTGATTAGGAGGCCTCCTGTACACCTCCCTGGTGAGGTGTTGTCCCACCGGACACGCCGGAGAGAATACGTCCCCCGGCTGGCCTGGGAATGCCTGGGGATTCCCCCCCAAGGGCTGAACAAAGTGGCTAGGGAAAGGGAAGTCTGGGCTTCCCTGCTAAAGCTACTGCCCCCGCGACTTGACCTCAGATAAGCGGAAGACAATGGATGGCTGGATGGATTACATCTTCACAGGGGGCTCCAGACTCCGTATTACAGTGGCACTTGCCCCTGTTGCCCCTCACTCTTTCTTTGAGACAAACTTGACCTGTTTTCCCCAAGACCAACTGCCTATTAATTTCCAATCACCGCAGGGTTCTGACATATTGACTGAGAGCCCCATCAGGACCTCTATCATTCATTTTTAATGACAGAATGAGGTTGTGACTTTGACAGCCCCAGCCAATAGAAGTTATATGTAGACATCCTCCTGAACGTTTTGACTAGGCAAATTAACCTTTCACAACTCTCCCTCTTGTTTCCAAGCAGTCTTCCTCCCTATCTTGCCATCTCTGGCTCCCTCTGGGCTCCATGTGTTTGATGTGAAGCCAATCATCAGAAACAAATTCACGCTCCATGATCTGTTCTTGTCCCAGTGCTCTGAAACAAGAGTCTTGGTGTTCTCAAGGCTCAATTTGGGCTCAAAGCGAAAGCGGGAGATCATTGGGGTTGGGGGTGGGTCAAGTCATCTTCAAATGGATCACCTTTCACTGAATCTAAGCTCTAGAGTAAAGAATCTCTGAAATCTAAAACATTACATTTAGTTTTACATTGAAGTCACAGGATCAGAGTTAATGTAATGCAAGCAATAATACCTTATAGCTTAAATGGGAATTTGTAATCATTGTAATAATAATAACACATAAACTGGGTTGAAATTTACTTATAAAACAAAGTACAGTATTCACAGTCTGGAAAGGCCTACATTTTTTTATTGACTCTATTTTATATCGTGTTTTTTCAAACATTACAGTACATTTTTCTGAATCACAGTGATAGGATCTATACTTCCCTTTTGCAGCATCAGCTATTGTAATTGACTTCCTGAACTCAACAAATACCCTAATTGACGTCCACTCCATGAAGTTACCCTTTGCCGCTTCTGTGCACACGCCCTTATCCACAATTGGTCACAGCGACAAGGGAATATTCAAGGTCAGCTCAACCCACATCTGCAACCATTTTCGTCTGCCAGAACGACAACCTTCCTGCATCCTAAGCAGGAGTTAGTCATTCCACTGTGAGCTAAGGCAGGAAGGCAGGGCGTGCTACATGGAAGTGAAACTACCTCACATTAAAAAAAAAAAAATAGCACGTTCCCATACTTAGTGAGGAAAGATTTCCTTCCCGGTTGTCTATGAGATGACTAGTTGATGAATAAACTCTGCAAATCGAGCCAAAGATGGTCTCCAATATCCTCAAAATGAGTTCAAACCTCTGTCCGGCTTTGTAACTCTGATGATACCCTCCATCCATCCATTTTCTGGACAAATTGGCTGGGATGCTATGTGAGACCAAGTCACCCCTCAATGCTGTTGTTATATGGGCTGGTGTGGACTTAAAAGGCAGGGGGGAAAATGAACACATTCAGGTTGGGTGTTTTAGGTGATCAGCATCCATAATCAACCCATCCATCCATCAATTTTCTGAGCCGCTTCTCCTCACTAGGGTCGCGGGCGTGCTGGAGCCTATCTCAGCTATCATTGGGCAGGAGGCGGGGTACACCCTGAACTGGTTGCCAGCCAATCATAGGGCACATACAAACAAACAACCATTCGCACTCACATTCACACCTGCGGGCAATTTAGAGCTGTCAATTAACCTACCACGCATGTTTTTGGGATGTAGAAAACCGGAGAAAACCCACGCAGGCACGGGAAGAACATGCAAACTCTACACAGGCAGGGCCGGACTGAACCCCGGTCCTCAGAACTGTGAGGCAGACGCTCTAACCAGTCGGCCACCGTCCCGCTACTCTGATTATACATACAACATAATACATCTTGTTGAGAAAACCACAGATATTACCAATATGGAGGTTCAGTTCCCACTGCCCCCTATACTGTATGTGCCCTATAAATGACTGGTGTACTGTCTTTTACCCTGAAATCAGCTGGGATAAGGATCAGAGGTTTTCTCCGTTACACTTAGTCAGGTAACATTTTGGATAAATTGTTCTTGTATGAGCAGTTTTAATGCAACATACTTTTTACTTCTACTTGAGTATTTATGTTAAGAATAAACTACTTTTACTCCATTTCAATGATCTACATTACTTGTTTTTTACCTCCTCTCTAGACTTGTTATAGCCACTGTAGCCTTGTTCCTGCTTGAGTAATCTCTGCCTGGTGAGCCTATTGTGTTGTTTAACAAGCGGAAACAAAATAGTATAAGACCATTTCTTGGAGCTGAATTTGCCTTAGTTTGTTATTTTGTAAAGATTTTATGTATTTTTTTGTTATTTTATACTTTCTTACTCTTACTCAAGTAATCATTTGGGGGGCTATGTTTTACTTTTACTTGAGTCATCCATCCATCCGTCCATCCATTTTCTGAGCCGCTTCTCCTCACTAGGGTCGCGGGCGTGCTGGAGCCTATCCCAGCTGTTATCGGGCAGGAGGCGGGGTACACCCTGAACTGGTTGCCAGCCAATCGCAGGGCACATACAAACAAACAACCATTCACACCTACGGGCAATTTAGAGTCTCCAATTAATGCATGTTTTTCGGATGTGGGAGGAAACCGGAGCTCAAAGTTTGGGTTCAAAGAGCTTCCTGGCTGCTGAACTATCCAAGTAATTATTACATTGATCATCCAGAAATGGATTGCAGTTTTTGCTGATCCCCAGACCACTGCCATGGCCGTTTCCCCCCACACAACACTACACTAGGTCATCCAGCTCTCCACCCGTCAAGTGTTTGTGTTTGTATTTGTTGGTTCTGTAACACTCAAGACCGGTCTTGGTCTCGACACCACATTTTGAAGGTTTTGGTCTCGTCTCATATTCAACCCCGAAAACTCTTGGTCTTGTTTCAGTCTCAGACAGGCCGAACTCTGGATTTTCCGTCCAGACCGGTCGAGACCAGTACTGATCAGCTATTTTTTCTTGCTACAAGGCTCACAAAAAGTGCAGCTCAGTATTGTATTGAAAAGAAAATGAAAATTAAAGAGAGAATGCTCTTTCACTGTTCAACCTCGTCGTGGGTTTGAAAATATATTTTTATGGTCTTGGTCTTGTTACGTCTCTGCTTGACTCGCTCTTGACTGCTAAAAGTCTTGATCTTGTCTTGGTCTCAGATAGCGTGGTCTTGAGCACAACATTTCCATTTGGACCAAAGCAATCCCAGTTCCTTGTCTTTTGTGCAGTTCCACTATGTAGTTACGCGATATATTCTAGATCCTTTACAAGACTGTACAAGCATACATTGTGTGGATTATGTGTGCAATGAAAGCTCCGAATGAGCTTGTCGAAACCTACAATGCATTAGGGTGCCAAGGTTGTCCTGGCGATCAGTTGTGTAGACTTTTTCAATCATCAATTGCATTTAAAAATATCAAGTAAACTTTTCAGCTTTGACAGCCCACCTTTTTCCAACATGTCCCTCTGGGCAGCTGAAAAACCTTTGACAGTGCTTTTAGCATCCGTTGACGGGAACTGCCTGCCCAGTCCGGTAAATGATGTCATAGAAAGTGGCACAGGCAGGAAACTGACGCAGGGTCACTTACCTACTTCCTTGTCATAAGAGTCCAATCCTATAAAGGCAGTGGAAATCAGAATTTAACTCACCTCCTCAAGGGACTGCTGTAGCTCACAGTGGCTTGATCCTTACAGTTTGTGTCTTCTCTGAGACAAACATAAAAAAAGGTGGTAAAAAATGGTAAGATGACATACATGGTTGTCATTGGACAGTGACAATGGTACAGTGTCTGTGTCTTTAGAAGTAGTAGGGCTATGACAGGCCATTGTGTAGTCACAGCTCTTTGTTGTGCAGATGGCTTATAATTGATGCCCATGCCATTCTTTCATTGTCGTGCCATTGCCTGATTGACTGATCAGTCAGTGGTGCAGCCCCCCTTCGCCCTCCTAAATCAGCTGGGTATGATTCCAGACCACTTCATTATCCTTAACAGGAATAAGCTGTCGAGAAAATGTCATGACTGTCGACCTCAATCACTACTGTCAACTGCATATTATTTATACTGTTACTATTGAGGCAAAGTCTATTGCTGGTGTACACTTCACTTGCCTGACTTCCGGTAGTGGTGTGCGATACTGCATATTTTGGCATCGATCCGATACCAAGTAAATACAGGGCCAGTATCGCCAATATATACCGATACTTTTCAATAATTAAGGTAGATGCATTATCAAACTGCTAAATCTCAATTTTCACAACCTTTAAGTATTTTTGTGTGCTTTTGTTTATTTTAATTATTATTAAATACCGTATTTTCCAAACTATAAGGCGCACTTAAAAGCCTTCAATTTTCTCAAAACTCGACGGTGCGCCTTTTAACCCGATGCGCCTTATTTGTGCACTGAGTTCCGCCTTACAATCGGGTGCGCCTTATGGTGCGTAAAATACGGTAGTTGAAGCTCAGGACAGAATTAGGACAAAGTTTATTGGTTAAGATAAAATACTATTAAAAAAAATCATAAACAATGCAGCAGTAACTAAACATTTTTCCCCATTCATTGTCATGTCTGGATTTTTTTCTGAAATAAACAATTCCAGTAAATATATAAATTTAATGTATGTATTACATCAAGGTGTTAACATAATTTATACTTTTTGAGTTGGCTAAGGTAAGGTTGGCTAATGGACAATTTCACTTCGAAAATTAACTGCTGGTGGGCTGGTGGACCAGAGCCTGTAGTTTTCTTGGTTGTTTGCTTTGCATTGCTAAGTCATTGAACACAAGAGGGGGAAGAAGGAGCAATGTGTGTGCGCTCCGCGCTGAGACAGGAGCAGGAAGTCTGGCGTTGCCTGTTTGATGAAACCGAAGCAGTGCATACATGAGCGAAACTGAAACTAGTGTTTCGATATTTCCACACCAGTATAGAGCCGATACCGATACTGACTTGACATCCATATTATCGATATTTGGATTGATCCGCCCCCCACTACCGTGCAGGCAGCGTGGGTTAAATTCCCCCTCAGTAACGGTGTAAACGTGAGTGTGAATGATGATCTGTCTCTCTAAAAGTGCCCTATAAGGATAGGGTAGAGAAAATGGATGAATGGCTGGACCACTAACCATCTGGATATTGATGCTGCGATATTGATGCTGCTATACAGTGGATGTAAAAGTCTACACACCTCTGTTAAAAGGCTTTTTTTTTTGTAATCTAATGCCTTTAAAGTGAACAATAACGTGAACAGTTAAATTGATTAACAAACTTGAATGTTTTAGGAGGGAAACTTTGTTGCATAAATTTGTATACCCTTAAATTAATATTCTTGAAGCACCTATTACTGCGCTCAGTCTTTTGTGGTTAGAGTCTTCATATGAAGCCATTTTTTATTTGGATGAGTGGAAGCTTATAAGGTGAGAAAAGTTCTCAAATCATTCATCATGGCCTCAACTCGTCGAGGCAAATGGCCACCCTGCATTGAGTTTTGGTTTTGTTGACGTTTTCCATTCTCCATACTGGCTTTTTTCGCTCTGCGCTTCATCTTCAGCAAAACCTATTCTTGCTCTTTTGTACATAGACTCGCGCCTCATACGGATGACATGGATCAGGAAGATCGAGAAGACAGGAGAAGAAAGAAACAAAGGGATAATCTCCCCTGAGTTAAAGGTAATGAGAGGAACAGATGCGAGAAGCTTCCGTTTTTTTTGTTCATTGCAGCCAAACCTATATTTAAACGTTTTTGAATTTATTTTATTTTTTCTGGGTGGGGTTGATTATGGGCAGCACGGTGGCCGACTGGTTAGAGCATCAGCCTCACAGTTCTGAGGACTGGGGTTCAATCCCTGGCCCCGCCTGTGTGGAGTTTGCATGTTCTCCCCGTGCCTGCGTGGGTTTTCTCCGAACACTCCGGTTTCCTCCCACATCCCAAAAACATGCATGGTAGGTTAATTGACAACTCTAAATTGCCCGTAGGTGTGAATGTGACTGCGAATGGTTGTTTGTTTGTATGTGCCCTGCGATTGGCTGGCAACCAGTTCAGGGTGTACCCCGCCTCCTGCCCAATGGTAGCTGGGATAGGCTCCAGCACGCCCGCGACCATAGTGAGGAGAAGCGGTCTGACTTGGTCTCACATAGCATCCCAGCCAATTTGTCCATTACCCTGGGTGGATGCACTTGATGTCTGGAGGCATGCAGAGAAGAAGGGGTGTATTTTTGGCAAAGGATACCTTCCTCTTTTCTCCCTCTTCCTGTGGTTTTATGGTCTACTTACTGGTAGCTGACTTTCATCTGGCTATGTGAGGGGATCTCTGGCAGATCTGTAGCAAAGACAGCTTGGGGCTCTAGCAGGGCTACTGTGCTGGACCGGATGGCCGAGTGAGGTGATTTAATGCACCTCGGTGGCCCATTAAGGTGTGTGTTAAGGCAGACATGATATTAATATATTGAGCAAAGAAGATGCTGGACAAAGTGTCAATCAATTTGAATGCAACCCTTAAGTCTTCTTAAGTGAGGTACACACATTTTAGCATTTCCTTACCTTTTTTCCAAAGTCAGCAAAGGCCCAATTGTCGAATGTGTCTGAAAGATCAGATCAATTACCCTACAGTGTGTTGTGTGTTAAAGCGATTATTCCTACCTAATATGCTCAGAATACCGACAAGCCCAACGTTTGTCAATGGTAAATGTTCAATATATATATGTTCCGAATGCCTATTACGGACTCCCTGATTGTGACGTGAAACGGAATGATAGCCAATTAGGAAGTGACCTGAAGCTTTTGCTGTTGCCAGTCACAAACTTGCTTGTATAAGGTGTCCCCCTAGTCACTGACCACAATAAACATAAGAAAAGGAAGCGTTTGCTTACGACAATCTGCAAATCCCTTCACCACTCAGGTTTTACAGCACAACTGAATCTTATTACTAATTCGTAGAGGTGACAAAACACATGTTGAAAGCAAAGTCGCCACACAAGGTGCACAGCACAGTAGTAAAACAGTAGTTTTACCCACGTCACGCAAGCTCCCTCATGCTTTGACTCATAGTCCATCCATCCATTCATTTTCTCAGCCGCTTATCCTCACTAGGGTCGCGGGAGTGCTAGAGCCTATCCCAGCTATCAACGGGCACCCTGAACTGGTTGCCAGCCAAACGAAGGGCACATTTAAATAAACAAACATTTGCACTCACACCTACGGGCAATATAGAGTCTTCAATCAACCTACCACGCATGTTTTTTTTTGGGATGTGGGAGGAAACCGGAGTGCCCGGAGAAAAGCTTTGGCTCATAGTTTGAAAATAATTTCACAAGAGAGCAGTAAGTGTGTTTGGGGGCTAGAGAGATACTAGGATCGTGTGGGAAAACCTATACTCACGTGAAACATTAAGCTGAGATCTGAATCACCTGAGTGAATTTGTGTGTGTGTGTGTGTGTGTGTGTGTTTGCATGTGTGTGTGTGCGTGTGTGTGAGTGAGTGAGAGAGAGGGGGGGCTTGGAGGAGGAATGGGAAAAAAAGAGAAAATAGGGCAAAAGTCTGCACAGTGCTCTGAAACTCATACTGGGTTGTTGTCATCACTGACTGCGTGTGTGTGTGTGTGTGTGTGTGTGCGTGTGTGTGTGTGTGTGTGTGCATGTGGGCGTGTGTGCATGTGTGCGTTCATGTTTGTGGGTGAGCAATCATATTTCACTCTTCAGCACTACACAATTTCTTTTGTTTCCCTTGCATCAGTGAGATTTATTGTTCTGCAGACGCCTGGCTCGACTTAGCTGCAATGTTTGGACTGAAAGAGGTCACCGTGAGTTGTGTGTGATCAGCTATCCCTCATTCAAATATAACCTACATCAGAACTGACAGCAAAGTGGATGGTTAGTGGTCCAAGAAATCACTTTAAAGTTCATGTGACAACAGCACACAGGGCATGTTTTGCTTTTCGGGGAGTTTCGGGGATTACTTGACTAGCTCTAAATTTAGAATGTGGCAGTGGAATCATTTGCTTTTCAATAATGCCGGTTTTTAAATCTCATACATACATATATTCCAAGGTCAGGTTCGAGCAGTTTAGAAGATACAATTCCGCGCTTTACCTTCACCCTATTACAAGATATGACACATATGAATGCCATCCATTCCTCCATTTTACAGGGAAGCTGGAGTCTATCCTGTGCTGACCGATTACCAGTCAATCAAAGGACTGACACAGAGAGACAGACAACCATTCACACTCATATTCACACTTATGGTCAATTTAGAGTCTTCGGTGCACCGAACAAGCTACAACCTTACAGCTGTGAGACAGTAGTATGTCCAACGTTGCCTGCCCTTCCCCTTGCTAGCATCCCCAATGCCCTCCACCTTTCTCACAGAGGTGGGTGTCCAGAGGGCAAATTGAAATCAGATCACTTTTGTTCTTCTCAGTGGTACAAATATTTTGGGAGTGGGAAGATAAGGTTTCACCTTTTTCCTTCCTTTTTTTCTATTAACTACCCATCTTTCCAAATTGTCGTATTGGAAAAAAAAATCGCTATGCAGCTGTGGAGCCAGGAAAGTTTTTTCGTTGAGCTGCAGGCTCAGTCTGTTTTTTTATGGTATGCTGAGAGAGCTAATTGGCTTTGCAGACAGATTTTACCCACAGTGACCCATGCTGCAAACAAATCAATCCAGGCTATGACAGCTTCACTTAGCTTGAGAAAAGGAATGGGGTCAAAATAATTTCATCTACACACATCATACGGTTAAGTGTTTTTTTGTGATTATATGTTTGTGCAATGGAGTGGGCAGACAGGTGGGAGGCTTCTGCAGCGAGTCACGGAGACACAAAAATTCTCCTCAGCAGCTTCTGGAAAAACTAAGGCTCACATTTCAATCTGATGCGCCCCCAAATAAAAGATGAAGTGGGTGAGATGCTTTGCAAGTCTGCCACTTGTCATTTTTGTCAGTCTTTGTGTTTCTACACTGTATGGAAATTGTGTCACTGTTTCAAGCCTGCGAGACCATATTAGGGAAATTATTTCCAAACCGTGAAGTCAAATCAGTCCCTATGGGAGACCTTTAAAGTCACGCTATGTTTATTTATTTTAAATTTAAACTAATATCCCAAATTCATACAAGATTTATAATGCTATATTTAAAGCGGGTTTTGTATACGCAACTCCCAATCTAGACTGCCGAATGACCTGTGACCCCACGGTTGCAGCAAGGTGGGCAATTAGAAGGCCAGGAGGACATGTGGAAATGTGACGCTGCAGACTACTGTGTGTGTGGAAGCATCCATGTGTAGGCTCAGACGGCTTCAAAGGAGTGAAAGTGTCAATGTATATGCATCAACACCCTGTCGGCTCATATGATTTTGGCTCCTATTGTGTCAAAAAAATTAATAAATAAATAAATAAATAAGAAAGTTATGTATCAGCACAGATCCAGAGAAAATAACATCCATCTTTAAGCATTGTGTAGATTAATATTTTGTTGACACATTTATCTGGGTTTTTCTTAGCGGTGACTTTTTTCTCTAGATATCAGACTTTGTTGTTGATGTTCAGAAAGGGAATTGATAATGCAATGGTGTCTAAAGTGTGTCCAACCTCGTAAGTGAGGGAACACCCCCTGTTACATTTGCTCATGACCCTTCAGCAAATCCTGCAAAGTCAGCGCCAAAGGCCAAAATGTCCACAAAGGTATTTTGATACACAGTGAACAACAAAATTGTATTCACAAATGTTGTGCTTTATAACCGAATGGAGATGTTAACTCCCCTCCAAAAGTAATGGAACAGTGAGGCAAATTATTATTTTTGTAGTTGTGAAATAATTTGGGTTTGACATCAAAAGATGTATATGACACAAAGGGGCAACATTTCAGCTGGATTGGAAACACAACTTGATTAAAGTGAATGATGCATTTTATTTGTTTGCAACTCATTCAATAACCTATCAAGTCTGTGACCCATTAACATCACTAAACCCTTGTCTTCTTTGTTGCGTGACGCTTTTCCGAGTTTTACCACAGTTTCCTATAGTTGTTTTTGGCTGGTTACGCCCTTCAGGCTTCTCTTCAGCAGGTAAAATCCTCAATTGGTTTTAAGTCTGGAGATTGACTTGGCCAGTGTAAAACATTCCATTTCATGCCTGTTGATAACTTTTGGGTTTTGGGTTGTTTTTGTTTTTTTTGGGGGGTGGGCTAGTGTGTTCTTGGTCATTGTCTTGTGACATGATGAAGTATCTCCCAATCTATTTTGTTGCATCTTTCTTTAAATTGACAATGTTTCTGTAGACTTATGTGGATTTTTGTTGTTGTTGTTGTTGCTTAATGATCCTGTCCTAGATGCAAGCCATGCAAGCGCAAACCATGACATTACCTCCACTGTTTTTGTACAGATGAGCTTGTATGTTTGAGATCATGAAACCCCCCCGCCCCCCCCTCCCCCCAAAAAAATGTGCCGCAGACCCTTTCCAAAAATGTGAATATCATGGAAAGGTTTATTTATTTCCATAATTCCATATAAAAAGTTAAACTTCCATAGATTATAGATTCAGGGCCCACAATTTAAACAATTTCAAGTATTTATTTGTTTATTTTTACATAACTTGGGCTTCCAGCTCATAAAACCCACGAAGTCAGGAATTCAAAAAATTAGAATACTGTGAAGAAATCACCATTTACTTCTAAGTTGTTGTAAAAAAAAAAAAAAAAAAAAAAAAAAAAGAAAGAAAGAAATTAGGGTCACATTAAATCAATCAAAATATGGTACTTGCAAAACAATACGTTGGGAATGTTGGTTGGGAATCCCTTTGCTTGAATCACTGCCTGGATGCGCCGTGGCATCGAGGCAGTCAGCCTGTGGCATTGCCTGGGCGTTATGGAAGCCCAGATTTCCTCGATGCTTGCTGTCAGTTCTTTTTTCTTGGGTCTGGTGCCCCTCATTTTCCTCTTGATAGTACCCTATAGATTCTCAATGGGGTTTAGATACAGCAAGTTGTCTGGCCAGTCAAGCACTGTAATTGCATTGGGATCAAAGCAAGGAAGATGAAATCTGCATCTCCATACAGATCCTCAGCAGAAGGAATCATGAAGTCCTCTAAAACATTCTGTTAGACTGCTGCGGTGACTTTGGATTGAAGAAAGGAGGGTTTTCCCTAAATTTTATACATGTAAAACCAACACCTGCACTGGACATTGCACCCGAATCATGACTGACTGTGGCTATTTCACACTGGACCTCAAGCAACTTGGCTTCTGTTCTTCACCCGTCTTCCTCCAAACCCTTGGACCTTGATTCCCGATATGAAAGGCAATCTAGCGTATATATGAGGGTTAACTAAAAATTGTATTAATTTAGGAGAAAGGAATAAGCCGAAGCGACGCCTGCGTTACTTCCGGTTTAGCGTAATTTTAAGTATAATTGTTAAAATCAAACTATTTTATTTAGTAAAGGGGCACCACGTCACTTTTTATATGTATAAAATTTAGGGAAAGTGACAAGAAACCTTTTTATCAGTCTCGTAATCTGAAGGTTGAAATTTTTAGTTCTAGATGACAGAGGCTTACGTAAACTCAGAACACACAAAATACAACCAAGAGTGGAATTTTATAGTATATTTAATGACACCTACAAGGGATCTAGAGGGAAGCACAAAAAGGGCTTTAACTAAAGAAAGAAAATAACACTAATAATGGCAAAAAGAAGGAAAATAGGTGTACGAAAAGGGAAAGAGAACATCATGTGGGAAACGTGAACGATACTAGGATAGACAAATTAGAGTCTCCAATTAATGCATGCTTTTGGGATGTGGGATGTGGGATGAAACCGTAGTGCCCAGAGAAAACCCACGCAGGCACGGGAGAACATGCAAACTCCACACAGGCGGGACCGGGGATTGAACCCTGGACCTCAGAACTTTGAGGCTGACTCTCTAACCAGTCGTCCACCGTGCCGCCCAACTGAGACAATTGAACCTAACTGAAGCAATTTACCGACACGTGGGGAAACGTGGAGGTGCTTTGAGTTTAGTAGATTAGTGTGTGACACTCAGTTTAAAACATTTATGGTCTGCAAAATTTGGGCTGATTTCTTCACAGTATTCTAATTTTTTTGAATTCCTGATTTTGTGGGTTTTATGAGCTGGAAGCCCAAATTAAGTAAAAATATACAAATAAATACTTGATTTATTTTTAAAAAATTGTGAGCCCTGAATCTATAATCTATGAAAGTTTAACTTTTTGAATGGAATTATGGAAATAAATAAACTTTTCCATGATATTAAATTTTTTTGGAAAGGGTCTTTATGACATAATGCAGTGGACAAGCGGACCTACAAAACTATCTCCACGTTCCAACGATTCACCTTCTTACCCAATTGGTCCGTGAACCAGCCAGGTGGTTCATTTAGGCAACGGCACCGTTGCTGCTTCTGACATTAAAGATCACGTGATTTGAAACGAGCTTCGAAGCAGTGAGTCTATGGAAATGGAGTTCCGGGGTATGAAGCACGTATTGACGCTTCAGTGTCAAACCGCCATCACTGCAAAGGAGTAACTCAGCGTCTACATTTTACTATTTCTTTGTTGTTTGTTCTTTACTTTTGGGGGCATTTTTGGAAAGAGTTGTTTGAAGAAGTACAAGAGAAGACAAGAAGAAGTGGGTGGCGATGTCCAGACTGCGGTGTCGACCGCTAATGTTAGCTTCCAGTGCTAGCCACAGGTTCATTGGCTAGCTGCTGTCCGCAAGGTCACATTATTAAGGGAGAGTTTTATTGATTTTACATTTTACAGCGGTCAACTTGTTGTTAACTTGGTTACATTGGATGAAAGTGTAAAAACAAAAAATCCTATATGTGAGTCATGACTACACTCAACGCAACTCACCCGACGCCTTAAAAACTTTCTAATACTGGTTTTGTGATGGCAACAGTTTGACCTTGGAACAGTTTACCTATGGGGAAACCTCTTTCTGAAGCCCAACATATTAGACGACAACCACCTTCCCAGGACAGCTTGGGCTCAATTTCCGTTTCACTGTACACAAGTTACACAAGTTAATTTGCTCAATGTTCCATTTCCGCTACAAGTCACACTTGGCTTCCCGACTCCGACTGCAACTGTAAAGTATTTAAGCGTTTGTATTGATACAACTTCTGATCCCTTTGCTTCAGTTGTTATTTGGCTCTTGTGAGCTCAGAATTGTTCAGGCCAATCCAATCAAGAACGAAATCGGATTTTAACATTGTTCACTGCATGAAACCGACCATATTAGCACTCGCCCTTTAATTTTGCTTTCATCGCCATCTTTACACTGAAGCCTGCAGAGATGTGTCTTTTATTTTATTTTTTGGTCTTTTTTTATTAAATCTGTTGATGCTGCAAAACTGCCCGTTTGCTGGTTGCCAGATTATTGTTTAATTTAACTACTTTGAATGCTATTTAACCCATAATATGGTAATATCTCAATACAGTAAACCAAAACCAAAATGTTTAAAATGATTTATTATTTACTCATTTCCTACAGTTTGCTGAGACCCTGACCACCATGTGCTTAATGCTCTTTCACATATGGGACAAGTCTGCTTGCAGTTTAGATGGGACCATGTGCGAACGTGCATGTGCTTGCAGACACACACAGTAAATCGCCTTACACATCAAGTCATGCTGGTTGCATTTCTACTTACACACTACAGTGAAATGCCTACCTCAGCGATATACAGTTGTTTTTGTATGGCAGCCTCATTGTGGCCAGTGACCTCCTTTTTTAATTTTGCTAAACGTGAACAGATTTTCAAGGAAAAGCGGAGAGACATTCCCTGTAGAAAGAGGGTGAAAAAACACATCTGAGACGCCCACCAGCTTCTCCTTGCCTGTGTTTTTGTTTGATTCACGTCCTCCCCTTCCTATATAGCTCCACGTGAGTGTTTGGGCACTCGGGAGGCTGACCCACTTGGCAAAGCATCAGTAGTGTGGTTGTCGCGGGATGAAGACAATATCCCTAACCCACTGGCAAGCACACTTCACAAACTGCCATTAGGAACAATTTAGAGGAAAACTGCACCATTGTTTTGCCCTGATTAGTATCTTTTTCCTGATTTTGGGGAGCTATGAATGCAAAAGTCCAAATTTAATTCAGACCAAGTCCAACACTGTAGTTAGATTACCCAAAAAATAACCCAAATATTTTGCCGAAGGTTTACCATTCCCCTTCCATCCTGTCCTGTAACTAACAGAAGTGATAACTTATAATTTAGTTTTCAGCAAGAAAATGTCTTTATTAAAAGTTGTGAACATGTTAAAACTAGATTGACCATACAGCGGAACTTCTTAATTCGAATACCCAGGTCACAGTGCAGCCAAACATATCTGGAAAAGTTCAGCATAACTTAAAACTTACAACCGCTGTCATGTAATTACGACACCATGCTCAAAATATCTTAAGTTACTTTCCTATTACATTACATTCTTCTTATATTATGATTTGTCTACTTTGTCCTATTGTCCTGAGCAGCCAGGACAGAGACAGAGGTGTTTGCCGCTCTCCTACAGAGCTAAATCTATTTCTGTTTTTTGATGTCAATCACATTTCTACTTTGTCATCTACTGTTGTGGCATCACCAAAAACACAGAAAGCCAAAGAAAAACAAACTTGTGGACTTTATTTTAGCCTTGTGATTAAGCACGAACAGTAATCTCCATCTGCATGTTCATCACCTCACATGTGTCTGTTAACGCTGTCAAAATTAAGGTTGAGTACACATTTTATTGTTTGCACTGTTTAATATTAACAGCAGCTATAAATTTACACTTCGTATTTTACATCTCTGTCAGTTAAAAATAAATGGATGAACTCTATGCAAGAATAAGATCGCAATTTATACTTGTATGACTGTGATTGTCCGGTGCACCTCTTACCCAGAGTCTAAAAACTCCAGCTCATCTGTGACATCTGAAGAGAATAAGTGGCAGAAAATCAAGAATGAATGACAGTTATCCATCCATCCATTTTCTGAGCGGCTTCTCCTCACTAGGGTCGCGGGCGTGCTGGAGCCTATCCCAGCTGTCATCGGGCATGGGGCGGGGTACACCCTGAACTGGTTGCCAGCCAATCGCAGGGCACATACAAACAAACACCCATTCGCACTCACAGTCACACCTACAGGCAATTTAGAGTCTCCAATTAATGCATGTTTTTGGGATGTGGGAGGAAACAGGAGTGAAAACCCACGCAGGCACGGGGAGAACATGCAAACTCCACACAGGCGGGGACGGGGATTGAACCCCGCACCTCAGAACTGTGAGGCTGACGGTCTAACCAGTCGGCCACCGTGCCGCCTGAATGACAGTTAAGAATGTCAAAATGTCGCTTGAAAGATTGCTTGTAAAGTTAGTAAAGGTTTACCCTGGAAATTATTAATGCAATTTCCATTATTTCCTGTTGGAATATGTATTCCATGTCCAAAGAATTTGGAGGTCGAACAGCATCCGAGAACAGATTGTCAGCTCGTAAACAAAGCAACTGTGAGTTGTAAATGTGCTGTTCTGGAATGGTTGGAATGGCAGAGGAAGGTTATCTGTTATTTAACCATAAACAAAACATATGTAATCTTTCCAGGATTTCAAGGTTATGTTTAAGTGGCTGATGCCGTCTGCAGACAGACAGACACAAATACACCCATCCTATCATAATCTAGACACACCCAGTTGGAGAGGCAACGAAACGTGTGGTGAAGTGCATGCACAAATACACACAGCTCTTGGCAGCCACTGGCTCACAACCCCCCAAATGGTTGACAGGGTAGCCTGTCAGTGTGTCACATGAGCTGGAAAAGAGTAAAAACAAAACGCGGATAAGTGTTTAGTTCAAGAGCTCCCAAAATGGGCCAAAATCCACCCAACAAATCTTTCCTGGAGGAATACAAACATGCTTAAAAATGAACAGTGTGGGTACTCATCCTCTTGCAGACTTGGGGCTTTTCCTCCTGGCAATGAACATGCCTTTTTTTTTTTCGTCCCTGAAGATGAAGTCATGGAAACGATGCATCATAATCTTACATATGCATACGAGCAGCCCCATGCACATGCCTACATACAGTAGATTGGACTTGTTGGGTCCTCAGCAGGGTTTTAATAGTTTTGGATTTTCCATTATATTTAGTTTTTTTTAAATTCGGTTAGTTTTAATGCGTTTTAGAGCAGGTATGTTAGTTTTTATTAGTTTTTAGTTTTTCAAAAATGCTTTGTTTTAGTTTAGTTTTTATTAGTTTCAGTATTAGTTTCAGTTTTGTTTTTATTCAAGGTATTTGTCAAGTGTGAGATTAAAAAGAAAGATCACAATAAGTATTTTGTAATAAAAACTCAACAAAAAATACCATTTAAAAAAAGTATTAACTGAGTTACTTAGTAGTAACTTTATAACAGATGAACAACAAATCCACATATCAAATACAGGTACTGTTTAACAACCAAAAGAAGTCGAAGTGCAATAAGTGCAGTGCTTAATGCTGCTTCTAATGCATCACGGCGTACAGTAAAACCATTCATGAGACACATGCTGTAGTATGGCCTTTTGGATGTATTTAATATGTGTAACTTACAAAAAAAAATCAAGCTCTTATTAGACATGTTTTGCATCCCTTGTTGCTAAATAGCAAACTTCTCAAGTGGACTTTCAGATTTGTGACCGTTAGACAGACAGATAGATAGAAAGTAAGCTTGCTTTAACCTGCTGTATCTCCAGTGAAATGGCATCCAGACTGTTTTTTTTTTGGGTTTGTTTTGTTTTATTGAGTCCATGATAATTGTGTCAAAGCTTCTCAAGTTTTCCAAGTAGTCAAGTAGTGCTGTAAAAATGTCCTGTTGTTGGCAGTAGTGCAATCACCTGCTGTGTCAGCGAGACAAACTCATATTCTGCTTTCACATCTGCCTTCCGTGGCGGGAAACAGCAGTATTTTGAGACTCTCGGCAGTTGTCCATTTCTCTGGGTTTTCCCCAAAAGACGAATAACCGATGTGCAGGTTCCGTGAAGGGACTAGCTAGTCGGTAGCCGTCTGGTCGTTTCCGTTACCAACACGTAGCAGTCAGCCTAGCTGTCAGTCTGACGAGCAGTCAATACGACGGCTCTGCCCGAAGATGTCACTTATAGGCGACACACAGTAAGTGAACTACAATTCCCAAATGACTGTTCGACCTTCCTTCCGTATCCATTCTGTATGCATGTATTTATTCTCAATAAATACATTTAAAATTAAATTGACAGAGATGAAAACAAAGTGCATTTTCACTGTAATCATAGATTTAGTATGTTTTGCAAAAGTAAAATGTCATTTTAGCTAGTTTTTATTTTATTTCGTTTACGAAATGATTTTTCAATTTTAGTTTCATTTATTTCATTAGTTTTCGTTTTCATATAATAACGTTGGTCGTCAGCCATGCTCTGCAATGCCATCCATCAGTTTGGTGTGTGGGTGAGCTGGAGTCTATCCCAGCTTGCTCTGGGGCAAGAGGCGGAGTACAATCTTAACAGGTTGCCAGTCAATCGCAGTGCAGATATAAATAAACAACCATTCACTCTCTCATTCACATCTATTGACAATTTACTCTTCAATTAACCTAAGAAGCAAGCAATCGGAAAACATGTAAACCCCACAGATTTCCATTATTTGCCACTGGAAAACTCCAAATCTGATTCACTGCATTTGAGAAAATTTTACATGCTGGGGTTTAGCAATCAGAGTTCGGAAACTAAAGTATGTAATATCATAATCTTTCTCTAATTGGATGTTGATCCATAGCACTTTGGGATATTTTGTTGCTGCATGTTGGTTGTACAGTCGGTGAACAAAATTACAGAGATCTTATTTATTGACTCAAATTGGGCCAAGGCCCTCATGCTGAAAATGCTTTTATTTCTCTTTTCCAAATCTGCAAGTATGAAGAGAGCATCCACTGGAAATGTGGCGAGGTACACATTTCCATCTTACAGTAGGTCACGTTCACCTCACTTGTACATTTGTAGGTCAGTAGTGTGGGCTACGCTGCAGAAGAGAGCAGAAACTACAACGATGGAGCCACGTGCCAAGCTTGCAGTCAAGCTCCGGCGTCCTCATTGGAAATTCCCTTTGTGTACTTTCCATGGCATCAGTGCGCTTGTTCCTGTGATTCACTGTGCACCATGCAGAAATGGGGCCACGGTTGAAACTGCGATTGGAAACAACCTCTTGCCAAGTGTAGCTCAAACTGAAACATGACAGATTTCTGAGCAGCGGTATATCATTGACAGGTTCACTGTAATATCTTGGATAAAAGCCTCAAAAAACACCACATAAGTTTTATTTCATGGACAGTGGTGTAATAAGACCAGCCATTGACTTCACAATAGTTGGAATATTTCTTTGTCCATGTGCATCAATTCTGTCATGACAGACTGAACGGGGGCTGTTAAAAGATAAATACAACAAGTCTCATAATCCCACGCAGCTCCTCTAATTGGCTGGCTTTGGAATTTGCAATACATTTTCACTCATTTAAATTCACTAAACTCTATGGGCAGAATGAAAAGCAAGCATGTGACTGATAAAGGGCGACAAGATAGTGTATCTGTAGGAAATGAACAATCACTTACAGCCCACATTCCTGAAATTAAATTTTACAGGCTTTACATAGCTACATCAGGCATAACAGCAACTTTACCTGAACCAAGACATTGACACTGCTAATTGGGAGCACCGGGAGATTTTTCTGTGGGCCAGGTTGATATATGGGCTGCTGGCTTATACACTCTTCAGGAATCAGCATGTGCGCTCCCTCCGCATTTGCCACGCCACCAATGGCGTGCTGAAACGGAGTGTGGGAAAGTGATTATTTCCCTCATTAGCCACGCTGACGAAGGGCCAATCGACAGAGTACCGAGTTTCTCCAGGTTGCCACCGGCACCGTCTGCCCCTCTCTATCATGGCCCCAGTCCAGGGAGGAAACCCTGTTGTACAGGCCCACTCACTCCCAGCCACAGTTGCACGTGCATGCCCACTTGCTCCCAGCCCCGCCGAACTAGCGATCGGCAGAAATGCACAAATCAAATAGTCCTACACTTCTCTATGCGCCCAGAGACGCTTATGATTGGTAACAGTATAACCACAACATCACTTGTCGATCCGATGATGCATTGTTTAGACAGTGCCTCACAAAGGTATTGGACCCCTTCTCAAATTCTTATATTTTTGCATAGTTTCCCCACTTTAATGTTTAAGGTCATCAAACAAATGTAAATAGCAGACAAATATAACCCAAGTAAACCTACAATGTTGTTTTTAAATTGGGATTTCATTATTTCAGAAAAGAATATATATATATATATATATATATATATTCAAAGTTACCTGGCCCTGTGTGAAACATTTTCACACACATAATTTTGTATTACAAACAATATCTTTGGTCATCTACTGTATCTATGCCAGCGACATAGAGTGACGGGCAAAATAATTAAATGATCTTCGACTAGTTGGCAAAAAGTACATATCACCTGTGCAGCCACCTGTTGCCATTCGTACAACAGAATACAGTGAACCACCACTATTTGTGGAGGGTTGGTACTGAGTCTTGCCACGAACACAACAAATTAGTTATTGACACCAACACCAAAAGGTTTGTCATTGTCTATAGATGCCATGAGATGGCAAAGCATTTGTTTTTCTTTAACCAATGCTATGGCCTAACTAAATGAAGCTCCTCCCCTCAGGTCAACATGGATACTTGGCACCAATATGCAAGAGCAATATTTTTATATAACACATCGTTTTGGCATGAGGAGAATAACAGCAAATAGGTGAATTTTTCAGCCAATATCAGAGAGTAGGTTTGCAAATGCAGAACAGCAAATATGCAGGGATTCCCTGTAATAGCGTTGTGTTCAATATGCCCAGATTTCACACTAAGGGCCTGATTTGCTAAGATCCCAAATAGCGGGTACTAAATTGAGTTTTCTTTCTATTAGTTTGCGCACGCTGATGGTGGCCATGTTGTGTGGGATTTATCTTGAAAGACCTGTTGGCAACAGGCGTAAAATTGGCGGAGACTGCCATATTTAAAAGAGAGTTTTGCACTTCAGTTAGCGCTGATGGTTTTCACTATGAAAAAGGGCAAAAATGAAGTTGGCATTGGAAGTATCAGTGGAAGAGGGAAACAAACACTTTCTGAGTTACATCAAATAGATAATCGCTACGATAATTTGGGGGAAGCCAGTAACAGCACGAAACTCATCCGATGTGCGTGGCATTTGGATGTACAACTAAATACATTGGGAAAAAAATAGATCATTCTTATTTCAGTATATATACTTTTGTGATCATTTTATTTAGTTGTGTGCAGTGAGATATTTCTAATGAACACTGACCTAAGGAGTCCAGCCTCCAGCGGGTGGATTATAAATAAGGAAGTCTGTAATTATTCATTTTGACTGATTTCTAAAACCTAACTAATTAGGTCGAGTAATAATGTATGAGTAGCGTATTGAAAGGTTAAATCATATGATCCCCCCAGGTGCAGCTTGATAGTGTGACCTCTAAAGGAGATGTTACAGGGATGCCAGAGGGAAAGGAAGATATATACTGCCCTCCAGTGGTCACGGATGAATGGAACTTTTTTGTTTGCAAAAGTCTTAAGGTTGTCATATGATCGTTACTTACGCAAAACATTGCTCATCATCACCATTTTAAAATTGACCTGTACAACGTTATTCAAATTAATCCATTCCAGAATTGGATGATAATTAAGCCACCAACATTTATTTAAATGGACTATTTATTATTTTTGTTATGGTTTCAAGAAAAATGTAATAAACTATTATATAATTTGGTTAGTCCAGCTCCAACATCAATGGTACGCTTTTATGAGCTATTTTATTTTCAAGTGCTTTGTTTGCCGCAAACCTGTCGCAGATATTCAGGCACCTGAAAACACCTACAGTATTTCAAAAACATTGCTGAATAAATCCATCCATGATCCGGTCATCCATTCTCTTTACTGCTTATTCTCACTAGGTTCGCAATTTTACTTTTGGAGGTTAATTCCAGGAAGCACGGTGAAAGACTGCCTCACAGTTCTGAGGACCGGGGTTCAAATCTCAGCCCTGCCTGTGTGGAGTTTGCATGTTCTCCACGTTCCTGCGTGGGGTTTCTCAGGGTAGTGTGGTTACCTCCCACATCCCCAAAACATGCGTGGTAGGTTGATTGAAGACTCTAAATTGCCCGTAGGTATGAATGTGAGTGCAAATGGTTGTTTGTTTGTGCCCTGTAATTGGCTGGCGACCAGTTCAGGTTGTATCCCGCCTCTCGCCCGAAGATAGCTGGGATAGGCTCCAGCGCACCCGCGACCCTTATGAGGATAAGCGGTACAGAAAATGGATGGATGGAGGTCAATTCCAATTTTTGGGCCCACTCTAACATGTAGGCCCTATCTGATTTTTTCATGTTAATGTAAAATGTACAATTCCAGTTTTTTCAAATCCGACCCAGGCCTTCGTATGTGGGTATAAATCGGATATGCATCCGATGTGAATGCAGTCTCGACGCTAAAGTCGCACTCATCCGACGTGTAAGTCATCAAACGGTCAGTGGTAAAAAAAAAAAAAAAAAAAAGAAAATGCTTTAGAACTGATAATGATGTCTCTAGTTGCACAAAATCTTTGAAATTGCCACAAATTTGTCAGGATTGAGACCAACAAGCAGGCCATATTTACTGTGAACACAGCACCTCGTGTTCTACGCATGCGTCACGTGATGTCTTGTGTTGTGCACATGTATGTGGCTTCACGGACTCATTCTGCCTACATTAGAAGTCACATTTGTTTTTGTAATGTGAAAAACTACAACAACAAAAAAATCTGAATTGGGCATCATGTAGCCTAAGACTAAAAGGGTTGCATTGGTTTGAGTGCCCACACTTCATTATGGCTGAAAACAAACAAATAAAACCCATGGTCAGAGCAATTCGCTTGATGTAATTTCTACTGAGTCATGTAGCTCACTTTTTTTTTTCTCTTCCTTTTAGATGGTGAAAAATATTGTAGTAATATAACCATATTACTACAACATTGAAGCCTCATGTATGTTGAGAGACACAACTTCAGTGCATAATTACTACTATTAAAAATATGTTTGTGATTGAACAAAATGTTTTAAACAGCCTGTATTTTCCATCCATCCATCCATTTTCTGAGCCGCTTCTCCTCACTAGGGTCGCGGGCGTGCTGGAGCCTATCCCAGCTGTCATCGGGCAGGAGGCGGGGTACACCCTGAACTGGTTGCCAGCCAATCGCAGGGCACATAGGAACAAACAACCATTCGCACTCACAGTCATGCCTACGGGCAATTTAGAGTCTCCAATTAATGCATGTTTTTTGGATGTGGGAGGAAACCGGAGTGCCCGGAGAAAACCCACGCAGGCACGGGGAGAACATGCAAACTCCACACAGGCGGGGCCGGGGCAGCCTGTATTTTGTCAAACCAATTTTTTTCTAGTATTTGGGATGTACAATTGTCTCTAAGGTACCTCAGTAAACATCGGAGATATGAGTTAAAATCGGTCAGGCATTCCTAAGTTCCAGACGTTTTTCTGCCAAGAGGCCTGGAATCAGGTCATTCAAATTTCCCAAGCTTATCTACGTCACTAGCGAAGAGCTCCGCCTACCTCTCAGCTCTGGAGCCAGCGCTGTCATCATAACAAACATCTGCTCTCACAAGTAGATCTTCTACACTGAGGTAGTAACCAATCACAGGAAAGGGGGTGATCTTAGCCAAATATGGACAAAGTGGATACAAAACTGGGTCAAACAGAAGTACCTACCTATCAGAAGGGTCTTTTCTGGACACTCATATGAAGGTTTTGTTTTTTGTTTTTTTTTAAAGAAATTGACACTTCTGTATGAAGTCCATGTTAGAGAGTCACTCTATGGAGGTCTAGATAGCCAAAATATGAGATCTTTAAGAATTACAAAGAAGACATATCAACAAAAAAACAATTAGGAGGTGCTTAAGAGCTATTTGGTATTTTAAATAATATTTAGAAATCACTTTTACTAAAGCTAAAAATGCATTTTGCATTTTAGGACATCTATTAATTACACCACAAGTGTATGTTTCTGTATTTTGTGGATGGATTATATAAAATTTTACAGGGAAGAGGGGGGGTCAGAAATCATCCTCCAATTCTACAATGACTAACAAGTCCTTTTAATTGTTCACCATAAAGAGCAAAAAGCACAGGTGTCGCCAATCATATTTACTGGGCAAGTGTTGTGCTCTGAGGGTGCAAAGTGTTGATTAATGTCATCAGCAGCTGAGAGCTACACCCGTGTCTGCTCTGGAGAAGGCCACATGATAATGTTTTTTGTGCTTAGTATCTCAATTGTTGATAAATATGAAAATTATCAAGAAGGCTTTGATTGTGCCTGTCTTAAAGCAAAAAAACTAAAACAAACAAAAAAAATTAAATTTGCCTCGAACATGCATTCTTCCGAATGACCACCAGAGGACGACTCCTCCACTCGGGGTAAATAAAATGGTTAATTTTTCATATTTGTCCCCGGAAAGATTTGCTAAAAAGATCAGTCTCAATCAGTCGTTCAAAGACTGCAGCAAAGCTTGCCTAACTGAGACGCCTGTTAATTACAGTAATATAGATTTAACAGCTGCATTGTTATTGAATAGGCACGTCGTCACCCTCAAAATTCTGTCCACAAGAAAAGTCAAAAAGCTTGTGCTACTTACCCTGTTTTAATATAGTATTATACATAAGGTCACTAACTTTTTTTCCACACAATTCATGTCACTGATTTTGACAGATGACGGGTGAGGTGAAGCCTATCCCAGCAGACTATGGGCAAAAGGCAGGTTACGCCCTGAAGTGGTTGCCATCTAATTGTAGCCTATATATTATGTTGAGGATTTTCCAAGATTGGATCCCATTTAAGTCCATCCATCCATTTTCCATATAGCTTATCCTCATTAGGGTTGTGGGTGTGTTGGAGCCTATCCGAGCTGACTGTGGGCGAGAGGAGGGGTACACCCTGAACCAGTCGCCAGCTAATCGCAGGAGACATACAGTATAAACAAACAACTACTGTATTTTCACGACCATAAGACGCACTTAAAAGTCTTAAATTTTCTCCAAAATGGACGGGGCGCCTTTATAATGCGGCGCGCCTTATGTGTGCACAGTTCCAAAATCTGTATATGTTGTGTGACTTTGATGAGCGCTCCGCTTGACTGACTGGGAGCATTTCCTGCCGACACGCTGCTTACATAGAGGAAGCTGGACGTGACTGAGCACAGCATGCGGCCGTAAAGGGGGAAGGGAGCGCGTGACAGTGGACGCTAAAGGCACACCCCCAGTAGGTATATATTGGCTAAGGACCCCCGAAAATGGCACCTACGAAGAGACACGCTTATGAAGCACAGTTTAAACGGCAAGCTATCAGTTACGCGGAGGAACATGGGAATGGAGCAGCCGCGAGAGAATTCAAGATCAACAAATCCATGATTTGCAAGTGGAGGAAGCAGGAAAACGAGCTTCGCCAAGTCAAGAAGACGAAGCTGAGTTTCCGCGGAAACAAGGCGAGTTGGAAGACCAACTCGAGCATTGGATTAATGATCAAAGAACCGCCGGGAGACACGTCTCTACAGTCACCATTCGACTGAGTGCAATAACCTGGAGTTTGCCATCATTCCGGGAGACCTGACGAAGCCACAATATGTGAATGGACTGTGGATGCTTGGACTAACGTGTCTGCTTGCACTGTTGTTCGAGCTTTCGTAAAAGCCGGCATCATTTCTGAGGAGCCACACGGCAACGAGACTGACTCTGACAATGACGAGAGCGAACCCGGCATGTTTGATGGAGAACTTCCCCAGCTGTTCATTTCGGATACAGAAGATGAGGACTTTGATGGATTTGTGGATGAGGATTGATAAAAAAAATAGCGTGAGTGCATTGTTAAATACTTCAATAAAGTACAACCAAACTCAGTTTTTTTAGCGTATGTTTTACCATGCATGCGCCAAATAATACAGTGCGCCTTATGTATGTGTTAAATACAGAAATAGACCCCATAACCGAGACTGCGCCTTTTAATACGGTGGGCCTTATGGTCGTGAAAATACGGTAGTTGCACTCACATTCACACCTATGGGAAATTTAGAGTCTTCAATTAACCTACCATGAAAGTTTTTGGAATGTGGGAGGAAACCGGAGTACCCGGAGAAAACCCACGCAGGCACGGGGAGAACATGCAAACTCCACAAAGGGAGGCCGGATTTGAACCCAGGTCCTCAGAACTTTGAGACAGATGTGCTAACCAGTCATCCAACGTGCCGCCCCATTTAAGTCTATGTAAATTCAATAAACCACAGAGAAGTGTTGTTAATGACCCTTAAAAAAAAAAAAATCATCAAATATATAAAATGACACTTTAAAATCATTTAAAAAATCAAGCCGTTGTTTCCACTCTCAAACACTGTGCTGAAGTGTGAAACCTGCGCCCTGCTACAAAATGGATGCTATTTCATCTTGTAAGATTATGCCTACACAACCCTACATGTTGGAGCTGCGAAAATACAGAATATCCACTTAAAGCCTCTGGTAGCTGGAATATATCCCACCAGGTTGTTGTGGGGCTTTCCATGCAACAAGAGGCGCTAGCTACCAGCTAGCTCGCGAGCAAACCGAGGTTTCTCTTGCCTGACAGATGGGCAGAGGATTCATCAACGGCCTCGCCTAATCGCTTGGTGTTGTGTCGGTGTGTAAGTCCACATAACAGAGACACTTAAGGGAAAGTCAACCGTTTATCAAACACACAAGAGTATTCAGTCTGTGACTCACACAATGATTTGCATTCCAATATATTACAGTAGCCTGAATAACACTACCATAATTTCTCGTGTATAATGCGCATTTTTTCCCCCCCAAAAAATTGTCAAAAGTCAATAGTGCATAGGCATAGGGGCACATGGAAGAAACTTTCACATTTAATAAATCTATGCCGCATTCTAGTGGTTATAAAAAAGCTGTACACTTTCATTCCAAAATGCCACCGCCACCTAGAGGTTATGAGAAAGGTGTACACTTTCATTCTAATATGCCACCGCCACCTAGTGGTTCTAAAAAAATGTATTGCCTACACTTTCATTCCAATATGACAGGGGTACGTATGACTGCATATATGTACAGTGCATGTGCATATGCTCGTAAGTTTGCATACCCTGGCAGAATTTGTGAAATATTGTTTTTTTAAATATGACTGATGACTGAACAACAGCCATCATTAATGTCGTTATGGTTATGTTTTGTTCAATGATAATGCTTTTCTGAAATGCATGACCGTTTAATTTGAATCCCATTAAAATAAAATTAAATGTGTTTCACCTGGGGCCTCATGTACAAAAGGTGCATACGCACAAAAACGTGGCGTCCGTTCTTTTTCACAGCGAAGTTCAGATGTATCAAGAGTGACATGACCGTGGAAATGTGCGGTGTCTCACGCCAACTGCATGGCTGGCGTACGCACGTATCTGCAGCTTTTGGTGCTTTGGCGACACTTAGATGTGATGCTGGGAAACTGTTCTCATAAATCTGAGAGACATGAACAATTAGCACTGATGAACAATTCATGCCCGGCAACATTTGATTTCAACAATGCAATTGAGGCAAGGACACAGAATTCATTTGTTAACCAGTGTATTTAATGAACCACAGATATTTGTGAGGACGCCTATTAATTGATCAAGGCGATCATTTATGCCACCTATGCCCTCACAATTGCTTCGTGACTCCAGTACATACACTGAAAATAAAGAGTACTTTGAATTTACTTCATTTGAACATGTACATCGGTTGCACAATGATTAAAATGTGTTTAAATTTACATAATTTACCCCTCTTCTCCTAAATAAAAAACATGATTTTTTTTTCAGCATGCGTGTCCACTCCTGTGTACTAAAATAATAAATGGAGTAATCAAAAAGGAGTTTTTGATATCCTCTTTAATATGCCGATGTGCTTCTATTTTAATTCAAAAGATTTATTACAAATACCCCACATAGAACATTTACGCATGAACCTTTATCCCACAGGGCTGAGTGTAGGTTACTGTATGAACACATTTGTTATGAGTTATAAAAATACATGGTATTAACCTTGTGGGGTGATCATAGTGAGCCATGTGTCCACCCATCACCCCTGAGAGAGCAGCATCACCCATGATCGCAGCGATTCTCTCCTCGAACAGGGTGAGGCCCTCCGCGCCGGTTCTTCCACCTTTTTTTGGCCACACCTTGGCGGCGGGCAGCTGTCCTCTGCTGCACATCCACCTTAATGACCACTTCTTTTTTATTTCAGCGTGTGCGCGCTATTCTGTCTCCACAGCATTGACAGCCGTACACGTGCTGTCCCATTCGCTCCTCTTTCGCGTGTTGTTAACACCGGAGGACAGCGTGCCAAAGAGGATTTTCTTGCGCACCTCCACTTCATTGAGCAACTTCACATTCAGAACAATTATTTTTCTTCATTACCTTGCTCATTTTCCTTTTTTTCTGATCATACAGAGATCGGCATCTCAGGTGCAGGGTTCATTTAAATGTGATTTGCATATTCAAATGTCGGCGTGGAAAGGGAGGAGTCGGCTACTCCAACGTGCGCTTATTTCCACGTTGATTGGAATGTACGAAGGAAATGTGCTTGGATTCATGAGTACGCAGAGTTTCATACATCTGGATATTTTTGTGCGTACGACGTTTTCTGGATTTGAGCGCACGTTTTAGTAGGAAATCCACACAAGTCTTTGTACACGAGGCCCCTGGTACTTCATGTTTTCTTTAAAGAATTGTACCCATCTAACAAATGCTGCCTGGGTAATCAAATATATGAGCACAACTGTGTGTTTTCTAATTCACGAAATAAAAGTAGGGCTGTGAATTTCAAAATAAGAGCTAGTAAATTAATAAAGTGCTCAACTTCAGAATAATTATTTGAAAAAAATACAGATCATGTCACAATTGGATAGAGGCTGGACCCAAGAGCAGGCGGAAGCAGAAAGCTTGCGATGAACAATTTATTGCAAGGGCAATGGGAATGGTCCTTGAGGTGCGCTGGCGGATGGTGGAGGCAGGGACATGCGGCAGACGGTGAAGAGAACAGGCGGCAGGCTTTGACGGCATAGTGGCAGGAATCCACTTGACGAGGAGCACGGAGGAAACATTGAGGACAAGAAGAAACACGGGGGTCAGAGCGATGGCAAGGAATTAGGTTGCTTACTTGAGACAGCTGAGCCGTGGTACCACTGTAGAAGCTGCAATACTCTGGCAGGCGTTTCCGGGAACTGCCAGGCTTAAATGCAGGTGGTAACGAGGGCTGATTGCTGACAGGTGCGTGGCCGAGGAAGGTGCTGGAAAGAGAGAGGGTGAGGGGAGAGAGAGGGCGAGAGGGCGGAAAGCGCCACCCAGGCTCCAACAATGGAACTGCAGGGCTGCTCATGACAGTACCCCCCTCTCAACGGATGCCTCCCAGCGTCCTGCCAGGCTTTCCCGGGTGAGCCGCATAAAAATCCGTCAGAAGGGAGTCATCGAGGATCAGTTTACGGGAAATTCAGGAACGCTCCTCCGGACCATACCCCTCCCAGTCAACCAAGTACTGGAACCCCCTCCCCCTGGGCCTCACATCGAGGATGAGCGAAACTGTGAAGGCCGAGTGGTCGTCGATAATGCGGGGGGGGCGGAGGGGGAATGGTCGGAGGGCTAAGAGCGCAGGTGGAGACAGGCTTGAGTTGCGATTCGTGGAATGTAGGATGAAGTTTCAATTGAACGGAAGTGGGATTGATAATTTTAGTACAACACCAATTCCAATGAAGTTGGGACGTTGTGTTAAACATAAATAAAAACAGAATACAATGATTTGCAAATCATGTTCAAACTATATTTTATTGAAAACACTACAAAGACAAGTTATTTAATGTTCGAACTGATAAACTTTATTGTTTTTAGCAAATAATCATTAAATTAGAATTTTATGGCTGCAACACGTTCCAAAAAAGCTGGGACAGGGGGCAAAAAAGACTGAGAAAGTTTGAGGAATGCTCAACACCTGTTTGGAACATCCCACAGGTGAAGAGGCTAATTGGGAAGAGGTGGGTGCCATGATTGGGTATAAAAGGAGCTTCCCTGAATTGCTCAGTCATTCACAAGCAAAGATGGGGGGAGGTTGACCTCTTTGTGAACGAGTGGGTGAGAAAATAGTCGAGGGACAATGTTCCTCAACGTACATTTGCCAAGAATTAAGGGATTTCATCATCTACGGTCCATAATATCAAAAGTTTCAGAGAATCTGGAGAAATAACTTTCGAACTGCTCTAAGTGCTAGAGGAGTCTGCATCTTTTTGCACAATTGTCAAAAAAAAAAAAATAATTTGTACCGGCATTACCAGATAACTAGCAACCCTTTATTGCTCAGTGACTGTTTTTTTGTCCATGTCTTTATGTCTCAAAAGTGTTTTCTGTCAATTGACTGTCTGTTGTCGTACTAGAGCGGCTCCAACTACCGGAGACAAATTCCTTGTGTGTTTTTTGGACATACTTGACAAATAAAGATTATTCTGATTCAGATTCTGATTTGCTAAAAACAATAAGGTTTATCAGTTTGAACATTAAATATCTTGTCTTCGTAGTGTATTCAATTAAATATAGGTTGAACATTATTTGCAAATCATTGTATTCTGTTTTTATTTATGTTTAACCCAACGTCCCAACTTCATTGGAATTGCGGTTGTCATAGGGAAGGGACCAAAGACGCGTAGAGTGAGTTAGTGGGATTCTGTCTGATCATGGGAAGAAAGCTAAACGAGCTGACCCACCTTGTATTCAGGCGTAGGGGAGCGATGACGGTCCGCGAGCCGTTTGTTACGTTCTGCCCAGATGTCCTTCCACACGGCTTGAACCCTTTTGAGGTGATCTTTAACTGCGGGAACCACCACCGCCTGCTCCCGTTCTTTGAATAATGGAGGTTGGAAACTGTAGCAAGCCATGAACGGGGACATACTGGTAGCGGAGCTGGTAAGGGAATTCGATCCACGGGAGGAACGAGCTCCAGGAGGAGGGGTTGCGTGTGGCAACACAACGGAGCCAGCTGCGTCTGGCCGTTGGTCTGTGGGTGATAACCCAAAGACAATGTGGCTGCTGCGCCCACCGCTCTACAGAATTCCTTTCAGACCAGGGATGAGAACTGAGGACCTCGGTCGGAGACAATGTCGATGGGGATACCGTGGAGTGTAAAGACATGCTGGACAAGGAGGTTAGCAGTTTCAAAGGCAGGTGGAAGTTTGGGGAGGGGTAGATAATGAAGATATTTGGAAAAGCGATCGATAATAGTGACAATGAGTTACCTTCAGATGGGGGTAGTCCGGTAATGAAGTCCACAGCGATGTGGGACCAAGGGTGGCTTGGGTTAGGCAAGGGACGCAGCAGACCAGCTGGGGGCAGGTGTGAAGACTTCCCTTGGGCGCAGACAGACCAGGCTTGGCCAAACTCCCGGGTGTCTTTGACGAGGCTGGGCCACCAGAAGTGTTGCTGGATGAACTGAATAGTGCGGTTGATGCTGGGATGACAAGTGTGCCTAGAGTTGTGGGCCCACTGTAGGACGTCAGAGCATGCGGAATTGGGTACGAACAGGCGGTTCGGAGGCCCGGTCTTGGGATCTGGGTGAATCTTTTGAGCCTCCTTGACCACCCGCTCGATCTTCCAAGTGGTTGCTCCAACGAAACACGAGGAAGGGAGGATGGGTTCTGGTTCTGCTGGACTGGAGGGGGGTGAGTAAATCTGAGACAGAGCGTCTGGCTTGCTATTGCGGGAACCGGGACGGAAGGAGAGACTGAAGTTGAACCTGCTCAGGAATAGGGCCCAGCGAGCTTGTCAGGGGTTGAGACGTTTGGCGGAACGAAGGTAAGCAAGATTCTTGTGGTCAGTCCAAATGATAAATGGCAGTTCAGTCCCCTCCAGCCAGTGCCTCCACTCTTCCAGGGCCCATATAATGGCCAGCAGCTCTCAGTTGCCGACGTTGTAGTTCCTCTCGGCAGGGGACAGGCAATGGGAAAAAAGCCACAGGGGTGAAGTTTCTGGGTCGTGGGGTAAAGCTGCGAGAGGACGGCCCCTGCTCCGGTGTCTGAGGCGTCAACCTCCACCACGAACTGGAGGGAGGGGTCGGGGTGGCGAAGAATGGGCGCAATGGTGAACAGGATCTTGATTTGACTGAATGCTTGGGATGCTGCCGGGGTCCACTGAAAGGGGGAGCTGCTGGATGTGAAGCTGGTGAAGGGGATAGCGACCTTGCTGTAATTACGGATGAATCGACAGTAGAAGTTGGCAAATTCAAGGAAGCATTGCAGTTCCTTCCGGGTAGTACGAACGGGCTATTCAGTCATACCTTAGGTCTAGGCAGGGTCCGGTTGCAGTTGTCCTTTGGCAATTATGTAGCCGAGAAAATTTACAGAGGAGAGGTGGAATTTGCATTTTCCTGGTTTGACGTACAGATGCTTCTCGAGGCGGTGCTGGAGGACTTGGCATACTTGGAGTGTGGTGTTCTTCAGGGGAGCGGGAGAAAATGAGGATGTCGTCAAGGTACACAAACACGAACCCGTTTAAAATGTCGCGGAGAATGTCATTGATGAATGCTTGGAAAACTGCGGTGGCGTTTGTTAATCCGAACAGCATGACCAGATATTCAAAGGATTCGAGGGTGGTCTTGAAAGCGGTCTTCCATTCATCCCCCTCTCAGATACGGATGAGGTGGTAGGCGTTACAGAGGTCCAATTTGGTGAATATCTGGGCATCGCAGAGGGGTTTCAATGACGGGTTGATGAGGGGTAGTTGTCATTGAGTCCTCTTTATTCTATATATGGGCAGAGAGTGGTGTCTTTCTTCTCAACAACAACAAAAACCCGGCCCCTACTGGAGACGAGGAAGGGCAAATGAGTCCATCAGCGGTAAGGGCGGTGCGGGGTGGGTAGAGAACTGGCCAAGTCCTTGCTAAACACCGGGGAGAGATCATGATATTCTTCGGGGATTCGTGCGAGCTCAACTGGTGTGGCAGAAGGTGGTGGTTCCAGAGGGCGCACAGTAGAGAGCAGGCAGTGTGAATGGCAAAGAAGGCTCCATCCAGTGATGGATAAATGCATCCAGTCAATGGTGGGGTTGTGTTCTTTGAGCCAGGGGATTCCAAGTTCTAATGGTGTCGCAGGGGAAGGGATGATGAAAAGAGAGATGTTCTCGCTGTAATTTCCGGAAATAAATTAAAGTGAACGGCACAGTTTGGTGGGTGACAGGGGAAATGACTCGGCCATCCACGGCTTGACTCTTTTAGGAGACGGAAGTGGTTGGAGAGGGATTTGGAGCTGATGAGCTATTCCTTCATGAATAAAATTATCATCTGCACCAGAATCAATGAGGGCTATTATGGGTGTGTCATGAGCGGAGTCTAGAATGCAAGCGTAAACAGTCATACGGGAAGTAGAGCTAGCGGAAATGGTGGTTTGGCTCACCACGACGCTCTCGGTTCGCGGTGATCCTGGTCTTTTGGTCGCAAGGGGGATGTGGAAATTAAGTGACCAGATTGACCGCAATAAATCCACACTGGATGACGCGACGCTGACGTTCCAGGGGATCAAGTCGGGTGTAGGGAGTGAAGAAGGAGCAGGAGGGGGTGCAGAAGGACCGTTACATGCGGATGGTGTGGTCCTCATGGTGGAAATTAATTTACACGAATGGAGCCCCCTCTCTCATTCTCTCTCTCTCAATCGATTATCCAACTGTATGGCAAGTACGATGAGATCCTCGAGAGAGGAGGGCTTGAGAGAGGAGCTCATCTTTAAGCTGTTCAGACAAGCCATTAAAAAAAATCCCCCTAAGTGCAGCGTCATCCCACCCGCATTCGCCCGCCAGTATCCTAAATTCAATGGAATAAGTAGCTACAGAATTAGCGCCCTGAGTGAGTGTAAGAAGGCGGCAGTTGGCTTCTCTGCCCTGGACGGGGTGATCAAAGATTTTTTGGAGTTCAGCGGAACAAGAACTGAACGACTGGAGTACCGGGGAGGAGTTGTGCCATAATGAGGTGGCCCATTTGGCTGCGTTGCCCCGGAGGAGATTAGTGACATATGCAACTTTAGCTTGTTCGGTAGGATAGCTGTGCGGTGGAAAGTTGAAGACTAGGGAGCAATTGAGAAGGAACGCGCTACATACACCTAAGTCCCCGGAGTAGGGCTCGGACGGAGGGACGTGAGGTTTTTCGTACAGAAAGTGGGGTGGCTCGGAGGCTGCGGGCTCGGGAGAGGTACTTACGGAAGGGAGGTCTGTTTGCATTCTAGAAGACAGAAGGGATACTTGTTGGGTGAGGGAATGCAAGTATTTCATGATTTCCTTTAGTGCTTTGTCCTGTCGCCAGATATGGGCGCCTTTGAAGGTGAGTGCATGTTTTAGCGCCTCCGGGGTTACTGGGTCCATGGTGGCCAGAGTATTCTGTCACGATTGCATAGAGACTCGACCCAAGAGCAGGCGGAGGCAGAAAGCTTGTGATGGAACACTTTATTGAAAGGGCAATGAGAATGGTCCTTGAGGTGCGCTGGCAGGTGGTGGAGGTAGGGACGTGCGGCAGGTGGTGACGAGAAGAGGCGGCAGAAATCCACTTGAGGAAGAGTACGGAGGGAAAACTGAGGACAAGGAGAAACACGGGGGTCAGAGCGACTTGAGACAGGTGAGCCATGGTACCACTGTAGAAGCTGCAATACTCTGGCAAGAATTTCCGGGAACTGGCAGGCTTAAATGCAGGTGGTAACGAGGGCTGATTGCTGACAGGTGCATGGCCAAGGAAGGTGCTGGAAAGAGAGCGGGGGAGGGGAGAGAGCGGGCAGAGGGCGCGAAGTGCCACCCAGGATCCCACAATGGAACTGCAGGGCAGCTCATGACAGATCATACTTCATGTTTTGATCATATGGGTAGAAGCAAAATCATGCAATGTAAAAATGCATTATACATAGGTAGAAGGGTTTTCCACAATTTTGAGGTCAACTTTGGGGGTGCGTATTATACATGGGTGCGCATTATACACGAAAAATTACAGTAAATGCTGCACATAACACTTGAGAATTTAAATAACAATACCAAGCTATTCTGTAAATTGTGGCATCCAGGGAAGATGCATTTTTGGGGTGCAATCATAGCTAGCTAGCTAACTGTATGGGTGTAGTAAATGGGCCAAGCAACTACTACTAACTAACTCACAACTGCGGTGAATAACTGCTGATGCGAAAGCGGTCAAGTTCTTATACTGTATCGTGAGGGAGGGGGGACTCATGCAGGACCCATGTGAGTCACTGCGCCACATTTTAGCCAAGCCCAAAAAAAAATAAATCAGGAAAACTTAATTGGCTGAAAACAGTTTTAGGCTAAAGTCACTGATGGTGTAGTGGTACACTCGCCTGACTTTGGTGCAGGCAGCGTGGGTTCAGTTCCCACTCAGTGACGGTGCGAATGTGAGTGCGAATGGTCGTCTGTGTCTATATGTGCCCTGCGACTGACTGGCGACCAGTTCAGGGTGTAGTCCGCCTTTCGCCCGAAGTCAGCTGGGATAGGCTCCAGCGTCCCGCGACCCTAACCAGGATAAGCGGTGTTGAAAATGGACGGATGGATGGAAAATGGACAGTTTTAGGCTAGCTCCACAACTGAGTACTATGAAGTTCTCAGTCTTTGTACATTTTCAGTAATTCTTCAAACATATATAATGTATTTAGAAACCAAGCTCTTAATTTACTCTACAGGGTTTTTAAGAGTAAGTGGATGATTAAACCAGTATCCAGTGGCTAGGCCAGCCCTATATTGGCTGTACATTTTTTCGTCTTCATGTCTATGATCAGAACCCTACACACATTTCCAACTGTGTTGACGCTAATGACCAGGTAATGCTTGACTTACAACCCTGACACAATCTATGAAATGACAGTTGACCACAGAGCAATACTTCAATGCCTCCTCTTTAATTGCTCAATGTTATGTGTCGGCACTGACTCGGCAGGGGTTTGTAATGGTGCATACTGCATAACTATTAGCTAACAAGCTAATTAAGCACTTGGTACTTTTGCGAGGTAATTGAATAGCAGAGAGTTTTTGCCCCGTGTATCTGATACTATATGAAATGTCGCCGTAAAGTCATAAAGTATCTTATGCCAAGATAGGGCGTGTTCGTACGTGTTGTTGTTTTTTTGGGGGGAGGGGTGGGGGGGTTTGAGTATGGGGCAGAAAATGCCCTCCAAAAACTCAAAATCTTATCGAGAATATTTTCTTTAAAGTTAGACACATCACATAAAAGGCGGCACGGTGGTCGACTGGTTAGAGCGTCAGCCTCACAGTTCTGAGGACCCGGGTTCAATCCCCAGCCCCGCCTGTGTGGAGTTTGCATGTTCTCCCCGTGCCTGCGTGGGTTTTCACTCCGGTTTCCTCCCACATCCCAAAAACATGCATTAATTGGAGACTCTAAATTGCCTGTAGGTGTGACTGTGAGTGCGAATGGTTGTTTGTTTGTATGTGCCCTGGGATTGGCTGGCAACCAGTTCAGGGTGTACCCCGCCTCCTGCCTGATGACAGCTGGGATAGGCTCCAACACGCCCGCGACCCTAGTGAGGAGAAGCGGCTCAGAAAATGGATGGATGGATGGATGGATGGACATCACATAAAATTGCTCACATAAAAATCATATAAAAAAAAATTTGCCAGTGGCATATGAAAATCGAAAACTTCCTCTCCAGGCAAACTTATTTCAAGTAAAAAAATTGATTGAAACAAGTTAAAAATGTCTAAAAACAAGGTGGTGATTCTTATTTATTTAAGATTTTGAGTTTTTACAGTGTGGGTGTTAATTTTCAGTTTAAATAAAAAATGCTTGCAGTATCAGGTTGCTTACATTGCCATAACTGTCCTAAATCTAGTTAAATGCTAGTTTACAGTACCACAGGACACCTTATGAAACCCTGTTTGCAAATGTCTGCTTTTCAATAGCTTGACATGTTATTTTTTTCAGCCAGGTGTGGGTGAGAGACTAAAAACAACAAAACAACAACATTATTTTATGGTAATGAGTTTGCCTTCATTTCTTTTTTGTGTAGTTGTTACTAGAGACGTAACGATATCTATATCTAACAGTTCGGTTTTATCACGGTATTAATCACACGGTACAATAATTATTGCGATATCGTGGGAAAGCTCACGGTATTGCAAGACTCACGGTATTGCAGGAAGGTTCACAGTACAGGTGGCGCAAAGAGGTGAAGGCAGGAGAACCAAAAAACCTCTCTTTTTCTTGCTGTTCTTCTTGACTCTTGCAGAGCCCTTCTCAGTATGTTTTTGTCGTTTCTGTTTGTTTTCCCACATTTTTTGTGTGAAAAAGAAATCATATCAAATCATATACAGTAATACCGTGCACTTCTATCCCTGCCCATCCAATGTTTACATTCATATACGCTACCTCCAAAACAGTATTATTGCTGCAACAATAATATATGCTCACAATAACAAAAATCTCCATTGAGAAATTGTCTGTTCAATAATTTAACAGTATTTACTGTATAGTCATATTTTTTTTAATTTATAACATTAGAAATTGGATACTGCCTACTAACACTGATTTCTATGTTTGAGTCCCAAAATTCAAGTCAAGTCATAAATCCAGGAGCACTCTTAAAGGCATAAGAATCCTTAGTTTCTTTCCCTCCATATTGTGAACCTCTGTATTATGTTTTCATTTGAAATGTGGACATTTCATTTGAAGAGAGGGAAGTATGTCATCTTTACCTTTGCATTTATATCTGTATTTGTTGGAGTGGACCTATTTCATTATTTAATTTTTGGGACTACTTTAATGTGTTGGCAGAGGGATATGTTGTAATGGGGAGTCAGAATCGTTATTCTCTCACCGTGTGATATTCTTTCACCCACAACTGTCGACTTGAGATAAACACTCACTAGTATACCGCAGCACAGTGCTGCTTTTACAACATGCTTTAAAAAATCCGGCGGATCATCTCTTCGAGGGCGGGCAGTGTTGGACGCGTGAAAGCCAGCCTGGAGTTAGGACTTCCAGCCTGGAGCTAGGGCTTCCAGCTGGGACCTGGGAATTCCAGCCTGGACCTGGGAATTCCAGCGTGGAGCTGGGATATTTTGTGTGTGTGTGTGTGTAACATTTCTTATTTAGTCATTCAGAATTCATTAATTTGAGCTGATACCTCCAGCCTGAAGCCAGCACTTCCAGCCTGGAGAAATTCCAGCAGTGGTGTCCCACAGAAGGCCAGCTTGTGGGGGCTTCACGGTGGCGGCCGCCACCGGCCGAGATGCGGCTTCGCAAAGTGGAGGTCCACTAGTAGCCGATGCCGGCCTGTGGGTCAGCGTTTGCTGGGATGCAGGCTGGCACAAACGACACGGCGCCTTGCGCCCAATCGATTGCAACGCAACGCTCAGACCGGCAAATCGCAATACACTGTAGGCTTGGGAGGGACTCGGGGCACTGAGTTGTTTATACATCCCTCCCAACGCAGCCTTTTGGTCACGTGGACCAGTCAGCCAATCAGCCAATCAGTGTAATTTGGTCACATGGGTTACACGTCCAATCGGGGGTATTTATACTTTGAATGTGGAAGTGGAGCGTTGTAGTATGGCTCCAGCAGCCTGGCTAGGCAGTGGAGCTGCGTATACCCAGCCCAAAACTAAATATATTAAACATAACGGCTCATTATTTTATACTTAGACAAGACCACGACGATATCGAGGCACTTCTAATCGCGGTATCGTGAATATTGTTAAATCCCTACTGTATATACTACATTCCCCACAGTGTTGTCTTTTACTCAAATCAAAGGACAACCTTATAAACAACTTATTGTATTTCTTCTTTAATAGAGCTACAGACTAGACAAAATGTTTTTAAATATTCCTTTAAAAAAAGACTCATGTTGTACTCATACTGTTACAAAAGGTCTGTGCTTTTCTGACAATAAATCTGACTTTTATAATGTATTGAATACGCTATATTATTATTATTATTATTATTATTATTATTATTATTATTATTATTATTATTATTATTGGCGGCATGGTGGCCGACTGGTTAGAGCGTCTGCCTCACAGTTCTGAGGAGTGAAGATGTTCTCCCCATGCCTGCGTGGTTTTCTCCGGGCACTCCGGTTTCCTCCCACATCCCAAAAACATGCATGGTAGGTTAATTGACAACTCTAATTTGCCCATAGGTGTGAATGTGAGTGTGAATGGTTGTTTCTTTGTATGTGCCCTGCGATTGGCTGGCAACCAGTTCAGGGTGTACCCCGCCTCTTGCACGCCCGCGACCCTAGTGAGGAGAAGCGGCTCAGAAAATGGATGGATGGATTATTATTATTATTATTAGTGGGGCGGTTAGCCCGATTTTGCGTTGTCCACCAAATGGTCTTTTTCAAGGGCTAAAATTTTCGATCAAATTTCAGAAGGGTACTTTCCAAAAATAGGTCATGGGCTCAGAACAACCCAAAGTCCTCGACCTAGGCTTGCCCCTGATTCACACCATAAACACAGCCTGGTGTTGTTTCCTACCTAACACCTCCTTAAATTCAACATAAAGTTGCTGATTAGTCAGTGAGCCCACATTTCCACTGTGCGCATGTACAGTAGGCAGTGCAAAAGACTTTGATTGCACCAGTGATGTCATCCACTCTCGTTTGAACACTTAAACCTAATTATCCTCTTTGCTGCTTTAGCCTAGACTTGATACAGTAGTGTAGTGCTCCATATGTCCTAAAAATGTATTCTATCATTTTTTTAAGCAGTTCCATGTGTTTGCAGCCCTGCAATGCAAAAAGAAAATGAAGACGGTTCTAACTTACTACATGTGACAGTTTTTATTCATTATATAAGCTACAAATAACTGAGTTTTAAATACAGTACTGAGAAGCAATGTACCTGTTGGAGGACATTTTCTGTACCAATAAAGTGGTTTTGTTTCTTCTTTTCCTTTAAGCTTGGCCCATTAGAGGTCGCCATGGAGAGTGATCCTTTTCCATCCTCCTCTCTAACACCAACTGTCCTCTTGTCTTCCCTCACGACATCTATCAACCTTCTCTTAGGTCTTCCTCTACCTCTCTTGCCTGGCAGCTATATCCTCATAATCCTTCTACCAATATACTCACGATCTCTCCCCTTGGATGTGTCCAAACCATTGAAGTCTTTTCTCTCTAATTTTGTCTCCAAAACATCTAACGTTGGCTTTTCTAATCCTATCCAACCTGCTGACTTTGAGAGAGAACCTCAACATCTTTATTTCCGCCACCTTCAACTCTGCTTCCTGTTGTCTCTTCAGTGCCACTGTCTCTAATCCGTAAATCACATAATGACATAACACACCTGACATTTTTCTTGATCCGTTCCAACCTGCTTGGATCTGTTTCTTCACCTCGTTATCACACTCACCATTCCTCCGGACTGTTAATTATATTTAAAGTCCTTCACCCTCGCTATTTCTTCTCCCTGTAACCTCACTATCACCCCTTCAACCATCTCATTCTTGCACATTTATTCTGTAGTATTTTGGCTAATCATCATTGCTCTCCTTTTTTCTCTCCTATGAGCGGTACTCACCCTTCATGGAATGTCTATATCGCCCATACCAGAAACCACCACTAAGTAGGAGTTACCTGACATTGTTTTCTAGGTAGCAGACATTACAGGTGATCAGACACCACTGTCCTTTTTTAATTGGAATGTGTGTGTGTGTGTGTGTGTGTGCATGTGTGTGTGTGTGTGTGTGTGTGTGTGTGTGTGTGTTTATACAGACAAGCAGCCTCATCATGGATATAAGATAGCAAAAAAAAAGCCAGTATTTTTGGCAATTTGTCAAGTATTTATTAGATAAAAAGAATATTATTTATCCATCCATCCATTTTTCATACTGCTTATCCTCACTAGGGTGGAGGGCGTGCTGGAGCCTATCCCAGCTATCTTTGGGTGAGAGGCGGGGTACACCATGAAGTGGTCGCCAGCTAATCGCAGAGCACATACAAACGAACACCCATTCGCACTCATATTCACAACTACGGGCAATTTAGAGTCTTCAATGAACCTACAATGCATGTTTTTGGGACAGCAATATGCAAGCAATAACACTCCACTGTGTGAAATTTGTTTTCAGACCACAGTGGCACAATACTCCATAAAACAAAAGGCCTGTTTAGTTCAGCTGACACTGGAGGGACGTGACATGAAAGGGACAAACGAATGGGAGGACAGTAGGACACTATCCCTTATTGAACAATGCCCACATGCCACCCCATCTCTTCTAAAGCTCAGCCATGTGTTTAATTTACCCAATGCCCGCCGTGGCACACCATCTTTATGACGTTTAATGTTCTTGTTCTTCGGAATGGGCACCAGCACACTTTTCCTCCATTCCTCAGGCATCTTCTCACCCGCTAGAATTCTGTTGAACAAGCTGGTCAAAAACTCCACAGCCACCTCTCCTAGATGCGTCCATACCTCCACATGCATGTCATCAGGACCAAGTGCCTTTCCATTTTTCATCCTCTTTAGTGCCTTTCTAACTTTCCCCTTACTAATCACTGCTACTTCCTGGTCCAGCTTTTGCTTCGGAACTTTCCTATCCGAGCGAGATGACCCAGAAGTACTTGGAGAATATGTCGTTTAAATTCTGAAAATGCTTAGGAAAGCTCCCTTGATGCCACCTTTAAGCCGCCTTCAGCATAGGTTACTTCTGAGCAACCTTTACGATAGGAAAGGAGATACATTACCCACAATCCTTTGTTGCAGCAATATTTAAAGACGAAGTTTACAGACTTTATGAAGACGATCGAGAGTTTCACGGTAGAGATTTTATAGCTATATAAATAAAACTTGTAAAAAAAATTTAAAATCTACAGACCAGTACATACAGTATAAAAAAACATGCATCAAGAATACAGTCCTGGTGAACAATACCAATGTGAACATAGAAATTTGGCTCAATAATTGTAAAACTAATATCACTATTCATGCAAAAAGACAGCTATACAAACTAAATATTATAATACAGAAATGTGCAAGGATACAACTTAAAACATAAAAAAAGCAAGCTAGAGACTTTTTTCCATTAATATTTTTTCAGAAAACACAGAACATACAAACACAATCACCACAGTGAGACATGGATTCAGTGGCAAACAGGTATTTTATTGTATTTCACAAATACTATATGAAGAGCATATAGATCTAAGGTTTTAATGTGGCTTTCGCTGTGACTAATGGTCTTAATATATTGTTTGACTTCATTTTAGTCCATACATTTTTAATCGTTGTAAAAACATGGCTAGAATCTGTGAATTATTTTTTAAAAGATACATCTTTCATCTTATTATTAAGCAAATATTTTGCAGGTAAAGTCTCCAAGCTAGAGACTTACGTCAACAATAATCGCCATCGCACAATGACGTCAGTTGGGAAAAGTGGAGCCGAATTCATTTGAAACAGTGCTGTCCTTCCCTATGTCAAAAGGAAGCACATTTTCATTTCTCCTTGACCCCATGACATATTCCAACAAAGGTTAAGGAAAGGTGGCATAAAGGTTAAATTTGACTTTCTGAAGAGGCCCGAACTCTGCATTTAAAGTTCCTGTAAAGTGAAAATAAAAATGTTATAGATTTGACACACCACTGAGCAAAGTATTGTTAACAACCTTGCCAAATTTGAATGAATAAAACAATTGCCAAGAATGTAAAATGAGGCTCAAAAATTGTGAAAAATAGAGACCTCCTCACAGCTGTTGGACGCTGTGGGCGTGTCCGCTGAATGCAATGAAACCATGCCCCACTTAAGCTTCACCTCAAATACATTCCTTCGTACAGTATGTTCCCAAATGTCTGTAGTGTGAGCCACAGGCTGAAAAATGTGTGCCGCCGTATAAATAGTTCAAAACCTTCCCTAAACTGTCTTGGTCAAGGAGCGAGGCGGTGATGAATTAGACAACCCTGCCACTGGTCTGCTCGCTAACAAGTGGGCTAGTGGCCGGGCCTTGCCCTGTGCGCCGTGTATGGGGTCACACAACAGAGACCCTGTAGCCCTAATAGAACAAAACTCCTCAGGAAAGATTTCTTGCAATGAAAAAGTAACTCGCAATTGCGCCGGATAACCACTGATGGAATGAAGGTGCTCAGTACTTAAATAGTCGGGGGTCTCATGCCAGAAAGCCCAAGTGCGTACATGGTCTTGGTTTTAGCCATGCCCCAAAAATCCGCACAACTGAAATGTTGAAGAATAGTTGTACTGATTGTGACCCAGTTGCTAGACCCCCCCCCCCCCCCCCCCCACAGCTACCCTCGAAGTCTGAACTCCCAAGCGTCAAAGGCCAGATGTTTCACCGGACCACCTGTCTGTGAATAGGAACAATGGCTGAGACAAGGCGACACCCGCTGGCTTTGAGAGGAACTGCAAAGTCGATCCGGGGACACGCCCCTGGGCTGCTTAAGCCTGACTCCCGCCCTCTCTCGGTCTCTCTTGTGTGTTTTTTTTCTCTCCTCTGACTTCTTAGCTCCTGTCTTCCTGGCATCTGCAAGCCACAGGCTGGCTTCGGCCACCCCTGCCCCATGCACTTTCTGTGTTCAGGCACACAGCTCAGTAACTGCGAAGGCCGGGATGAGAACAGACTCGGCTTCCCAGCCTATCCGTGGTCCACAGCTAGGCTGCTACTAAGGTATCAAGTATGCTTCCAGCCAAGCGTGATCGCTCTGAAATTGCCAGCCAGCCACAAAAAAGGCAGGAAGAGAAACGGTCATACTCTCCCAACAAGGCGTGACGAACAACGATTGTTCTTCTTCACGCCTCTTTTGTTATGTTTCATTTTTGTGCATCTTTTTCTTCTGCAACCAACCCTCAATCTGTGCTTCTGAGACATGCCCAGAGAGAGACCACTCCCAGAGGCCAGTTCATTTACGTTTGTGAGTAGACATGGCAAGTGATTGCCAGACTGTACAATATTAGTGCCTAATAATTTCGGGGAAATTACTAGCTTCAGACAAAATCTCAACTTTGTCCCCTCTCTCGATCTCTCTCATCCGGAATGGACGCGTTTCCACTTTAGTCCAACACACGATGTTATATTTCCCTTTTCATACACCTATTTTCCTGCTTTTTACCATTATTAGTGTTATTTTCTTTCTTTAGTGAGACCCCTTAGTTAGTTTTGTGTGTTTCCCTCTACATCCCTTGTAGATGTCATTAAATATACTATAAAATTCCACTCTTGGTTGTATTTTGCATGTTCTGAGTTTAAGTAAGCCTATGTCTTCTATAACTGTAGAACTCAAAATTTCATAAAGTGCAGCAACCTTCAGATTATGAGTTAAATTAAAATTAAAATTACGCTAAAACCGAAGTAATGTAGGCATCGCTTCCGGCTTATTTTTTTCTCCTAAATTAATTGTGTATTTATTCAACTCATATACGCTACATAGTTTAACGCTATATCTCAACAATTCAGTATTAAATTGTTCTCAGTCTTTACACCTGTTTTCAGCACTTATCATCAAACGTTCATCTATCCATTCTCTTAACCGCGTATCCTCATTAGGGTCACGGGTGTGCTGGCGCCTAACTCAGCTGAGTTTGGGCGAGAGGCGGTGCACACCAGCCAATTGCAATCCACATATGAACAAACAGACGGAACGGTGGACGACTGGTTAGCTCATCTGCCTCACAGTTCTGAGGACCGGGGTTCAAATCCCAGCCCCGCCTGTGTGGAGTTTGCATGTTCTCTCGGTGCCTGCGGGGATTTTCTCCGGGTACTCCGGTTTCCTCCCACATCCCAAAAACATGCACGGGAGGTTAATTGAAGACCCTACATTGTCCGTAGGTATGAATGTGAGTGTGAATGCTTGTTTGTTCATATGTGCCCTGCGATTGGCTGGCAACCAGTTGTACCCCGCCTCCTGCCCGCAGTTAGCTGGGATAGGCTCCAGCATACCTGCGACCCTAGTGAGGATAAGCGGTGTAGATAATGGATGGATATGAACAAACAACCATTCACACTCACATTCCCACCCACGGACAATTTTAGAGTCTTAAATTAACCTACCATGCATGTTTCAGGGATGTGAGTGGAAAACAGAGTACCCAGAGAAAACCCACGCAGGCACGGGGAGAACATGCAAACGGCACTCAGGAAGGCCAGATTTGAACCCGGGATCTCAGAACTCTGAGGCGGTGCTAACGAGTCATCCACCGTTCCACCTATTATCAAACATAATTGATGTATTTAGAAACAAATCACTGAAATGACTCTACAGGGTCTTTAAGAGAACCCCATCTATACCATGGTAAAACAATTTGAACTCTGCCCGTAAGCCTAAACATTTTAAGTCCTCCCTTTCAGTGAGGACTGTGTGCTTTCCCCTTCTTTCGGCTGAAGAATCCGGTGGTCACCTCTCCTTTGTCTTTGACTCAGAGTAGCTGAATTTCCACCAGTGCCCTGTAGGTTAATGGCGCAGATGGTGGTCGTTGTTTATTCGAGGCGTGACCGATCCATTTTTAAATTCTGTGGAAGAATGCTTATTGCAAAGTTTTAAGCGCGATGCCCTTCCTGACACAACCGTTTGCGTTTATCTGGGCTTGCGACTGGACAACAGTTTGCACTGGCTAGTGCCCCCCCCCCCCCCCCCCCCTCCTCAGGGCTGGTACAATAAGGTGTTTTTGTTAACAAATGCAAAATGCAATAAATATTGATATAAATGATATTGAAATAAAATCTATTGAGCGTTGATGGTGTGATGGTAGGGTGGGGTGGCGGAAGTGAATGTTAAACCCCTATCTATTTGCTTTCCCCTCAAAGAGACTATGCGAGGAATGCCAGGAATTTAACTGATCCTGTTATGTCCCATTGTGGCTCACAGCTTCCCTCGCTGCTCACGTTCTGGGAACAACTGAACTACCTGAAACTGGACACCCCCAGATGACCCTGCCACAGCAACCCGGACAGAAAAACCTTCCGCCTCCTTTGTAGTGGATCTTTAAATCCAGCAAAATATCACTCAGCGTCAGCTGGGAATTCACCGAGGTGACAAGACTGCATCAGGATGTGTATGTCCTGCTGCTTTTACATCAGAAACACAGGATGCAGTCTTGTGCCTTTTAGGGTCGAACCAAATTGGTTCATTTATTAACTGAATTGGATCGCTTTCTCACCACAACTGTACCAAGTATGAGTTCTTTTGGACGTGCACTGGTATGGTTGATTTGATCCGCCTCCGGAAACAAGTCCCATCCATCCATTCATTTTCCATAGCGCTTGTCCTTGTTAGGGTGATGGGTGAGCTGAGCAGCTGACTTTTGGTGGAGAGAAAAGGTACACACTAGACTGATCGCCAGTCAATCACACTCATCCATCCACCCATTTTTAATACCACTTAACCTGTTGAGGGTCGCAGGCGTGCTGGAGCATAACCCAGCTATCTTCGGGCGAGAGGCGGGGTACACCCTGAACTGGTTGCCAGCCAATCGCAGGGCCATGTCTAAGTCATATTTAATAAATAACAACATTGCGATATTGCAAGTATTTTTTTGGGTTACCAAACCCCTTTTTACACTTACTTGAATAGTTGAACTACTGTCCTGCACTTCAAATCTAGTTATGATTTTGTTGTGTATATGTAATAATAGGATGAGGCCATGAAACATGTACAGTATATGGTTTCACAGTCATACTGGCCCTGTGAGGGAAAGCAAACCAACAATGTGGCCCGTGACAAAAATTTGTTTGACACCTCTTACAATACTGTGGGAGAGGGAAGAAATTGAATTCTAAGAACCATCTGTCATCGACTTGCACAAAGCATTTCCAATGCAACAATGACTAAATGAACTGTGGTTTCAAATGGGAAACACGGGGGACTAGGAGTTAGCACATCTGCCTCAAGGTCAGGAGATCTGTTTGCATGTTCTCTCCGTCCTTGTGTAGGTGTTCTCCAGGTACTACGGGTTCCTCAAACATTCCAAAAACATACATGTTGGGTTCATTGAAGACTCTTAATGTCAAGCTCCATGAGCCACATGGCTCATGCATTTTGAGTGCTAGTAACAGTTACTGCTAATTTTGGAAGTTCTGTTTGTTGTCGATGAATGAAAATATATTGCCGAAGAACTCGCGGTTGTGTCAGCGCAAATATGAGTGCAAAAAGTGAAAGTGAAAGTTATTGGCGAACGAAAAGAACGAAAAGAAGGCCGAAGGACCTTACGTTTCAAGTAAGTCTAAGATGGTTTGAGCGAATTTGTTGTTTAAAGGTTACTAGCTTAGGTAGCTCAGCGGCAACTGTGATAGTTACAAACTCCACATCCCTGGATGATCGCAATTTCAGCAAGTCCTGGCGATCATATGCTAAATTGTTTTGGATATTGACTGTTTTTTGTGTTCTCGGCAAGTTTTTTGGTGAAAATATCAAGCAGCAGCCGCTGCCGACATCCCCATTAGCTTGTGCCGTAGCAGTACTGCGGTCAAGCCAGCCTCCACTCAAAGAGAAAAAGTCAAGCCAGCTGCCCCTAATTTTGTTCATACTATGCATTACGGTAATAAGCCGCCAAAGAGTGTCGAAAGCCACCTTCAAAATAAAAGCCTACCAATAATAGGCCTACATGGAAGTCAGTGCTTCTGATTTAAAATATTTATGTTAAATAAGCTCTGTGTTATTAACGCAACCAGTCTACTTCTGAGAGAATGTAGACTTTCTCAGGATTGCAACCAGCAAGGTTAATTCAAATCTTGAGAAGCATTCAAAAAATTGTTTATTTGAAATCTGCATACATGACTGCAAGTATACCTTCTTTAAAAAAATAAAAATAAATAAATACTCCTATTGGTATGGCAAGACCAGTCCAGATCTGTGGGACATTAGGCTAAGCAAGGACTCCGCTGAAAGAGGTTTGATAAAGATCTGATGTTGTATTTCAAAATAAAAATTCTCTGAAATCTGCACATTACGCTGTCATTACAACTGATTTAAAAAAATTATTAAAAATAATCATTTCGGTATTGCAACACCAGTCCAGTCCTGGACGACACTAGACCACCCCAGGTCTCCACCAAAAGAGGTCCCATCTAAATCTGGGGTTGGAGTTCAAAATAAAAGTCCCCTGAAATCAGCATATTTAAATGGCATTACCCCTGATTTTAAAAAATCATTAAAAAAATATGAATCCTTTCCGTAACGCAACACCAGTCCAGTCCTGGACGACACTAGACCACACCAGGTCTCCACCAAAAGAAGTCTCATCTGATTCTGGTGTTGCAAAATAAAAGTGCCCTGAAATCTGCGTATTTGAATGTCATTACCCCTAAATTAAAACAATTTAAATATATATATATTTTCAGTATCGCAATGCCATTCCAGTTCTTGGAGACACTAGAACACCCAGGACCCCACCAAAAGAAACTATATCCACAATGTATAATGTGGATATAGATGAAAAAGCAAAGTTTGTGACCAGAATTTACGTTCAAACGAATGGGGCCAGCGAGCTTCCTTTCAAATATCCACACTTTCGCTTTAATTCTCGCCAACATCCTTTCTCTTTAGTATCCTGTGTCTTCCTTAACTATTAATCTATCTTTTTTATGGTTGAAGAAATGTGATCAAGTACAATATATTGTATATACAGCATCAAAGGCCTATACAGGCTCGCTGTTCAGGACGTCCATATATACAATCGCTCAGTGTGCGGGGGTGCGTTGGCAACTCTTATTTTTAGGTGATGCTCCAGCCCAGTCGGGTTCGACCACGTTGCGCAGTGTGTGGCCGGCTTTTGGGTTAATGTAATTTATATTAACACGTAATAAATCACATACTTCTTTTACCTTCTGGAAGCAGCAGGACAGGTTCTACCAATAATGTGGCCCACGACAAAAATTAGTTTGATTCCCCTGTCCATAGGTGTGAATGTGAGTACTATTTGTTTATTACGTAAATGTGCCTTGCAATTGCAATCTGAGGATTGATATACTGTAAGTCTGTATGTACATACAACATACATGTATTCATACAGTATACACACTGCGTCATGCTCCTGTGCCAACAATTTGTCTTGACTCTCTCAGCATCCACATACAAATATAAAAATTCATGCAAATGATGCCATCTTGGTGGGTGGTGAAACAGTTGGAAGGGAGGTGGAAGGGTGTTAAGTCACAGCAAGGTAGCAAAGCATTGTGGGTAGCAGTGGAGAGGCCAATGAGAGCCCTTAAAAGTGATCGCTGCCGGGCACCACCACCCACCCATGGCTGCTCCTCAGCCATCACTGTGGCAACAGTGGTGCTTGATGGGTAAAGCTACTGTGCTGTAAATGAGTGTGTGTGTGTGGGGGGGGGTTACGTGCTTGCGTGTGTGTGTAAGTGGGTGTGTGACTCTTGAAAGCCACAATGCCCCCCAATGCCAACCCCACAATGGTGACCTTGGTGCATGACTAAAGAAGAGAGTTTCAAGATACACTGCAATTAAATAAGGTTGTAATGTCAAAATGTAAGTACTTAAAGGTTGGATTTGGAATTAATTTTGCAAACCAAAGATGTAAACTGTCATCTCATGTAATGTTGTTTGAAAAATATACAGTACAGCTAAATGGCTCAGGATCTGAACTCCATTTTAATTGGCACGTTCCACCAACTTCATCATCCCTCATTAGAAGTACAGTACAGTGAACCCCGACAAAGTTATGGTTTGGCATTTGCAAGTTCACCTATTTGCGGTTTTCATTTTGGAATCCTACTGTCTTTTGCTGAAAAACTCACTGATTTGCTGTTTTGTGCTCAGGCCAGAGCAATAAAAGCCATCTTCGTGCCAAGGAACTATGTTGAAGTGAGTGGAGGAGTTTAATTTAGATTGAAGAGGGCTGAGGAGTTTCATACAGACAAAAGTAGTGTTTGATGCCATGTAGTGGCATCTATAGGCAATTATAAACATTTTTAGGAGGGCATTAAATTTTTGCTATTTGTGGCAAGGCTGGGGGAACACTGTGTATCCGTTCATCCATCTAATGCACTTGTCCTAATTGGGGTGCTGGGTGAGCTGGAGCCTATCTCAACAGACTATGGGGCAGAGACAGGTTATACACTAGCCAATAGCGGGGTCGATAGAACAACTATTCACACCTATGGGCAATTTAGTCTTCAATTAACTTAACATGGCGGTACAGTGAGCGACTGGTTACCGCATCTGCCTCACAGTTCTGAGGACTGGGGTTCAAATCTTGTCCCCGCCTGTGTGGAGTTTGCATGTTCTCCCCGTGCCTGCGTGGGTTTTGTCCGGTTTCCTCCCACATCCCAAAACCAGTTCAGAGTGTACCCCGCCTCTCGCCCAAAGATAGCTGGGATAGGCTCCAGCACGCCTGCGACCCTAGTAAGGATCAGCGGTACAGGAAATGGATGGACGGATGGATGGATGAACCTCACATGCCTGTTTTTTTTGTTTTGGTTTTTTTAACCTGTCCTGTTCAGCTGCATGGATCTGTATGCCTTTTGTGCTGTCACAGTTTTTGCTGTGTAACCGGGGAATTTGAAATACTCCCTCAATTAAATTTGTTTATTTTTATTAATTATTCTGATGTTAATTGAAAATGCAGCCAGACAGAAAAGGGTTTTAGGATACAGACCATGGTACAGAACGAACAAGGGGAATAAGATTGTGAACCACAGCAAAACGATAGTCAGTCTAAATATTTCACTACAATTAACATTACAAAGTCAAATTACGCTCTTATATGTGGACGGGGCGGACACCTCGTGAGGACATGCAAAAAGATAACCAATAGGACAAGATGAGAGAGGACAGGACGGGTGGGACAGGACCTGGGAGATGAGCAAGGCAGTGCTACTGCTGAGTGGTGTGGTGGCATGCTTTTATAGTGTCTAAACACTTGTATGAACCTGTGAGTTGATATCTTAATACAACCTGTGTTATTGTTAGTTGTCCCAGCATAAGCCATTCAAACCTATATGGTGTCTATGGAACTTATTAGTATATAAACACCATATCACATGCATGTTAGTTAACTGGTGTACGGCGTTGCTGTGTCGGCACATTGTGGATGCGGTCCCTTCCACCTGCAAGGGGGGGCCGAGCCAGTCCAATTCCCTTGGGGGAATCTGCCAGAGGGACCCCACCCAATCCCAAGGACCCAGGGCGGTCACCAACTGAAGCGCCCCGACCATCCTCCAAGGAAGAGGTCAAGGGGACCAGACCACCAACCCCCACGCCCAATCCAACATCCAACATGCATGGTTTTAGAATTTGAAGGAAGCCGGAGAACTTGAGGAAAACTCGTTCAAGCACAAGTGGAACATAAACACTCCACGCACGAGTGCCGGCGCTGGTAATAAGAATTTATCTCCAAATGTGACAAGTAGCAACCATTCAAAGATGCCATCCTTAAAAAGAATATCAAGAAAATCAACCGAATTATTAGCAGTGTAAGAGAACTGCCATGCATGCATTTATTGCCAGGTGCACCTGCATGCTAATGGTTTATTCATAATGCTACTGAGCCTCTGTCAGGTCACATTTGCTCTTTTTTATTATTTTCTTTATGTTATTATTATTATTATTATTATTATTATCTATTATTAATTAAACTAACAACACCCCTCTCCCTCCTCTTCTCCCAGTTTTTATCTGGCTATTTGTTCCATAATGTGCCACTGCTTTCACATGTTGGCATCTGAAAACTGTCAAGCTGCCTTTTCCTTTTCATCACCTGCCTCCCCCTCCTTCCTCATCCTCCTCTTCACCACTTCCACCCACACTCCACTTTTTTTTGACTCTTGGCCTGAGAGTGGGTGCTCATGGTTATTTTTTTGTCGCTTTTGCATTCATTTCCTCCTTCTTAATCTACATTTTCGCTCAACACGCTGTTTAGCTTGGCAGTGCTGTGAACGAGTGGCTAGCGTTGCTACCTTATAGCCAGAATATTCCAGGTTAAAATCTTGGACAATATTCCTTGCCATTAAATTCTTTCCACTCTATGTACAGTACAGGTAGGTATGCCCAAATCAATCAACTGGGGTCAGCATTTCAGAAAACGGAAGAAGTTAATTCACAGTTGAAACCAGATGTTTAAATGCACTGTATAAAAAGACACATATGCTTTTTTTGTCTTACTTTCTGATATGAAATCAGACTAAATCTTTCCTGTCAGGTCAATTACTTCTTCTTTTCCTTTTGGCTTGTCCCTTTAGGGGTCGCCACAGCGCGTCATCCTTTTCCATGTAAGCCTATCTCCTGCATCCTCCTCTCAAACATCAACTGCCCTCATGTCTTCCCTCATGACATCCATCAACCTTCTCTTTGGTCTTCCTCTAGCTCTCTTGCCTGGCAGCTCCATCCTCATCATCCTTCTACCGATATACCGACACTATTTCTCCTCTGGACGTGTCCAAACCATCGAAGGCTGCTCTCTCGAACTTTATTTCCAAAACATCAAACCTCGGCTTTCCCTCTGATGAGCTAATTTCTAATTTTATCCAACCTGGTCACTCCGAGACCGAACCTCAACATCTTCATTTTCGCCACCTCCAGCTCTGCTTCCTGTTGTCTCTTCAGTGCCACTGTCTCTAATCCGCACATCATGGCTGGCCTCACCACTGTTTTATAAACTTTGCCCTTCATCCGAGCAGAGACTCTTCTGTCACATAAAACACCTGACACCTTCCTGCACCCGTTCCAACCTGCTTGGACCCGTTTCTTCACTTCCTGACCACACTCACCATTACTCTGGACGGTTGACCCCAAGTATTTAAAGCCCTCCACCCTTGCTATCTCTTCTCCCTGTAGCCTCACTCTTCCCCCACCACCCATCTCATTTATGCACATATATTCTGTCTTACTTTGGCTAATCTTCATTCCTCTGCTTTCCAGTGCATGCCTCCATTTTTCTAACTGTTCCTCCACCTGCTCCCTGCTTTCACTGCAGATCACAATGTCATCTGCAAACATCTTGGTCCACGGGGATTCCATTCTAACCTCATCTGTCACCCTATCCATCACCACTGCAAACAAGAAGGGGCTCAGGGCTGATCCCTGATACAGTCCCACCTCCACCTTAAATTTGTCTGTCACATCAACAGCACACATCACCGCTGTTCTGCTGCCCTTGTACATGTCCTGTATTATTCTAACATACTTCCCTGCCACTCCAGACTTCCACATGCAGTACCACAGTTCCTCCCTGGGTACTCCGTCATAGGCTTTCTCTAGATCTGCAAAGACACAGTGTAGCTCCTTCCGACCTTCTCTGTACTTTTCCATCAACATCCTCAAGGCAAATCATGCATCTGTGGTACTCTTTCGGCATTAACCCATTCTGTTGCTCGCAAATACTCACTTCTGTCCTGAGTCTAGCCTCCACTACTCCTTCCCATAACCTCATTGTGTGGCTCATCAACTTTATGCCTCTATCGTTCCCACAGCTCTGCACATCACCCTAGTTCTTAAAAATGGGCACCAGCACACTTTTCCTCCATTCCTCAGGCATCTTCTCACGCGCTAGCATTCTATTGAACAAGCTGGTCAAAAACTCCACAGCCACCTCTCCTCGATGCTTCCATACCTCCACAGGAATGTCATCAGGACCAACTGCCTTTCCATTTTTCATCCTCTTTAATGCCTTTCTAACTTCCCCCCTACTAATCAGTGCCACTTCCTGGTCCACCACACTTGCATCTTCTACTCTCCCTTCTCTCTCATTTTCCTCATTCATCAACTCCTCGAAGTATTCTTTCCATCTAGCTTTTTCTTGTATGATTTCCTGTACTTTGAGGTTCCACCACCAAGTCTCCTTCTCTCCTTTCCTGCCAGAAGATACACCAAGTACTCTCCTGCCTGCCTCTCTGATCACCTTGGCTGCAGTGGTCCAGTCTTCTGGAAGCTGCTCCCGTCCCCCGAGAGCCTGTCTCACCTCTTCCCAAAAAGGTGCACAACACCCGTCCTGTCTCAGCTTCCACCACATGGTTCTCTGCTCTGCCTTTGTCTTCCTAATTTTCCTCCACACCACCAGAGTCATCTTACACACCACCATCCTATGCTGTCTAGCCACACTCTCCCCTACCACTACCTTAAAGTCGGTAACCTCCTTCAGATTACATCGTCTGCACAAAATGTAATCCACCTGTGTGCTTCTACCTCCGCTCTTGTAGGTCACCCTATGTTCGTGCCTCTTCTGGAAAAAAGTGTTCACTACAGCCATTTGCATCCTTGTTGCAAAGTCTACCACCATCTGTGCCTCCAAGTTCCTTTCCTGGATGCCGTACTTACCCATCACTTCTTCATCACCCATATTTCCTTCACCTCCATGACCATTACAATCTGCACCAATTATGACTCTCTCTCTGTCTGGGATGCTCAGAGCTACTTCGTCTAGCTCCTTCCAGAATTTCTCTTTCACCTCTAGGTCACATCCTACCTGTGGGGCATAGCCACTAATCACATTACACATAACACCCTCAATTTCAAGTTTCAGCTTCATCACTTGATCTGATACTCTTTTCACCTCCAAGACATTCTTAGCCAACTCTTCTTTTAAAATAACCCCGACTCCATTTCTCTTCCAATCTACACCATGGTACAATAATTTAAACCCTGCCCCTAAACTTCTAGCCTTACTGCCTTTCCACCTGGTCTCCTGGAAAAACAATATATCAATCTTTCTCCTAATCATCATGTCAACCAACTGCCGAGATTTTCCTGTCATAGTCCCAACATTCAAAGTCCCCACATTCAGTTCTAGGCTCTGTGCTTTCCTCTTCTCTTTCTGCCGAAGAACCTGCTTTCCACCTCTTCTTCTTTGACAATTACCAAAATTATTTCAGGAGGTTTTTTTCTTTTTTAGACAATTTTTCATTACTTTCTTTTAAGTCAGAGGTTTACATCCATCCATCCATTTTCTGAGCCGCTTCTCCTCACTAGGGTCGCAGGCGTGCTGGAGCCTATCCCAGCTGTCATTGGGCAGGAGGCGGGGTACACCCTGAACTGGTTGCCAGCCAATTGCAGGGCACAGATAAACAAACAACCATTCGCACTCACAGTCACACCTACAGGCAATTTAGAGTCTCCAATTAATGCATGTTTTTGGGAGGAAACCGGAGAAAACCCACGCAGGCACGGGGAGAACATGCAAACTCCACACAGGCAGGGCCGGTGATTGAACCCCGCTCCTCAGAACTGTGAGGCTGACGCTCTAACCAGTCGGCCACCGTGCCGCAGAGGTTTACATACATTTTATTATTTGGTACCATTGCCTTTAAACTGTTTTGGGTCAAACATTTTGTATAACCTTCCACAAGCTTCTCACAATAGTTGGCAGGAATTTTGGCCCATTCCTCCTGGCAGAACTGGTGTAACTGAGTCAAGTTCATAGGCCGGCTTGCTCACACATCTTTTTTCAGGTTTGGCCGTAAATAGGATGTAGATCAGGGGCACACCAAAACATTGACTTTTTTATCCTTTGTAACCAGTTTGGCAGGATGCTTCGAGTTATCCATCATTTGGTCGACTTTAACTCCCTGGCTGATGTCATAAAATGTTGCGTCAGTATTTCTACCTAATGTTCTTTCAAATCATCCATCCATCCATCCATTTTCTGAGCCGCTTCTCCTCACTAGGGTCGCGGGCGTGCTGGAGCCTATCCCAGCTATCGTCAGGCAGGAGGCGGGGTACACCCTGAACTGGTTGCCAGCCAATCGGAGGGCACATACAAACAAACAACCATTCGTACTCACAGTCACACCTACGGGCAATTTAGAGTCTCCAATTAATGCATGTTTTTGGGAGGAAACCGGAGAAAACCCACGCAGGCACGGGGAGAACATGCAAACTCCACACAGGCGGGACCGGGGATTGAACCCGGGTCCTCAGAACTGTGAGGCTGACGCTCTAACCAGTCATCCACCGTGCCGCCTCTTTCAAATCAAATCAAACTATTTATTCACTGACTTCACAAACAGTAATATGCATCTCAAAGTGCTTTACATAGTTAAAATCAATCCCCTCCACCCCTCATCCACACAGATACATATGCACACACACACACGGTAAAAAGCTAAGAAAATAATAATGCAATGACGCAGACCTACGGCTGAGCACAGAGAAACCAAGTGGGAAATGCCATCTCCTCATGGTCTGTTTTTTTAAATTCACCAGTCCCTCCTGTTGAAAAACAACCCCACAACATGCTGCTGCCTCCCCCTTATTTGAAAGTTGGGCATGCCAGCTTCCTGCTTTGACTTCCATTATAGCCAAACAGTTCAATTTGAGTTTTGTGAGTTTCAACCCATGTCTGTACAGTACTTGTTTCACTGTGGATAATGACATACTCTTACCAGCTTCAGCTAGCATCTTAAGGTCTTTTGCTTTGGTTCTTGGGTTGCTATGCAAATTTCGATCCAAAGCACGTTCCTCTCTGGGACATAGAACCTGTCTCATTCCTGAGCGGTATGATGGCTGGATAGTCCCATGGTGTTTATACTTGTGTATAATTGTTTGAATAGATGAACATGGCATCTTCAGGCATTTGGAAACTGCACCCAAGGATGAACCAGATGTGCAAGTCTACGGTTCTCTTCTTGACATCTTGGCTGGTTTCTTTCCCATGATGTAACACAAAGAAGCCGTGTGTTTCAGCTGTGCCTTCAAATACATCCACAGGTGTATCTCTAATTAACTAAAATGTTGTTAATAAACCTATCAGAAGCTTCCAAAGAAATGACATCATCATTTGGGATTTCCCAAATTGTTTGAAGGCATAGTTTTCTTACTGTATGAAAACTTGTCTTAAAAGAAAGTAATGAAGCATTGTCTAAAATCTCTTTCATTATTCTAACATTTAGCAAATATAAATTATTTGGGTAATCCTAATTGACCTAAAACAGGAAAGGTTTATTTTAGTGTATGTATCTGCTTTCAGTTGTATGTACTTCCAAAAAGCTGCTCTGTACATTTTATGATTTGACATCAACTTAATTTCTTGTACCACTTGTCTTCATTAGGGTCAGGCGAGACGTGGGGTACCCTGTGGACTGGTCTCCAAAAAATAAAATGGCACATACAGACAAGCAACCATTCACGCTCACGTTGAGGGGAAGTCTTCAATTAAGCTAACATGCATGTTTTTGGAGTGGAAAAAGTTGTGCTTCTGCCAACCCCTCAAGCAACTTTTTTTAATTGATGAGTAACAAATCTAGTGACTTTTTGTGGCATTATTGCAGGCTTCTGGAGACTCTGAGACTCCCACTAGAGCAGGGGACTGCAAATGAATGATACTGGCTAATTTAACCATACCCAAAACCCCACTGCATAAATCGAGGGCTCGTTAAGATTTTATTGCATTTTCACTAAATCCACGCAAGTATGCAAACATGCAAATTTGGCACCCTGATCCCCTCATTGTGAGGTGGAGGGGCTGACCACTGTATCACCGTTCAGCCCATTTTCAATTATAGTGCATTTAATCATTATTAAATTGAAAACGCTTTGTGCATGCCAAAGACAGATCGTTCTTTGTTTCCATTCAATTCCTCCCCTCTTCCACAGTATTATAAGCAATTATTGTCGGGAAAGAATTAACTAACAATTTTCTGTACAGTACAAAAACACTCTTCTCGTCAGCAGCATTGGCAGTTGACTGTTGCCATGGCTCTTGCAAATCTGCCAGCGTCTGGTTGTCAAGGCTGGCATGTTTAACAAAGATATTGTCTGAAATGATGATTCATTTCGCACAATGCAGTGTGTGTGGGGGGGGTGTGGGGTGCGTGTGTGTGTGTGCGTGTGTGTGTGTGTGGGTGTGTGCGTATGTGTGTGTGTGTGTGTGTGTGTCTGTGCGTGCATGCATGCGTGTACGTGTGAGTGTGTGTGCAGGAATGCAGACTATTTGCCCACCCTATCAAGGGAAACAAGCATATGAAAGTTCAACAAAAAATATCTTTCTTAGGATTAGTGGATTTGGCCTTTAGATTTTGAAGATTGCCACATACATGATGGTCCATTTGTTCTGAACACCCTAAGTCTTCTAGAGAATTCAAATGGAACAGGTGCCACTCTGTGATGGACTTTATGGCGTTCTCAGTCTCTCTTGATATGAAATGTTTTTGTGGAGCAAAGGAGGCAGTGTGGTTGAGTTTTGCCAGAATGCGCCCACGCGCCCCATGTGTTCCTCTGTGCTTCTCTAGTACACAAGCTGCACACAGAAACACTTAATATTAAATCTAATTTATCGTGGCTCAGAAATTAGTCTTTGGTGTGCGGTTGGTGCTAATCACCACCACAATGGGTTTGAAATTACAAAAAATTGAGGACATTTAATTTCCATTTTCCGGACTGGTTATCCTCACTAGGGTCACGGGACAAGCTGCACACAGAAACACTTAATATTAAATCTAATTTATCGTGGCTCAGAAATTAGTCTTTGGTGTGCGGTTGGTGCTAATCACCACCACAATGGGTTTGAAATTACAAAAAAGTGAGGACATTTAATTTCCATTTTCCGGACTGGTTATCCTCACTAGGGTCACGGGCCTGCTGGAGCCTATCCCAGCTATCTACTCGCAAGAGGCGGGGTACACCCTGAACTGATCGCCAGCCAATCGCAGGGTACGTATAAACAAACAACCATTCGCAGTCACATTCACACCCTCCAGACAATTTAGAGCACATCTGCCTTACAGTTCTGGGGTCCCGGCCCCGTCTGTGTGGAGTTTCCATGTTCTCCCCGTGCCTGTGTGGCTTTTCTCTGGGCACTCCGGTTTCCTCCCGCATCCCAAAAACATGCGTAGTAGTTTGATTGAAGACTCTAAGTTGCCCGTAGGTGTGAATGTGAGTGTGAATGGTTGTTTGTTTCTATGTGCCCTGCGATTGGTTGGCGACCGGTTTAGGGTATACTCCGCCTCCCGCCCAAAGATAGCTGGGATAGGTTCCAGCAGCTCGCAATCCTAGTGAGGATAAGCGGTAAAGAAAATGGATGGATGGATGGATGGATACTGCAGTCAATGAAAGTGTGACGTTCTAGAGCCAATGAACATCACTAAATTCTTTCCTCCTGGAGATGCCTAGCCAGGTTGCAGCCACATTCACTTGTTTGTGGGTCTGACTGCCTTCACATTTGTCTTTAGCAATTAAAAGGCATGCTATTTTTGCTTGAAATTGAGCCACTGTTTTGGCCATTGAGAAACTCTCTGTTTATTTTCCTTCAAAATGTCTTCACTTGTTTTCCTGCCATGTAAACTGTCAAGTGTCATCCTCTCAGTTTTCACATATTTGGCTGAATGTGTGCAGAGTATAGCCTGATACTGTCACGTTTGGGGTTTGGTCGAAGGCGAGGAAGGCAAGACAAAAAATGTGGAGGACCCAAGTGCAGGGAAGCAGGGAGGCAAGGCAGGAGTGCGGGAGTCTCAAAAAAATAATATTGAATCTTCAAAAACGGCCAACAAGGAACGTGGATAAAGCAAAACTAAACAAAGTCCCACAACCAAACCAAAGCAACAAAGAAACACTTAAATACCTAAAACTGGAAACAAACTATCACTGGTGAGTAGGACGTAGAACAGATAGGGACAATGACACCTGACAATGACATACTGCAAAAACAACGACAACGACACTGAACCGACAAGAACTAAAAGAAACCAAAAACTAAATACAAACAGATTGGAGAGACAACGAGGAACACCTGGACAAGACACGGGTGGCTGGAGAGAGCTGATTGGTTGACACAAGGTAGACGAGAACAGATGGACACAACAACCAAATGAGGACACGACAAACATGGAACACAGGAAAACATGGAACAAAACTAAACACAACCCAAACCAAAACACAGACGATGACAGATACACCTCACATTTCATGAGTGAATCCGTTCCATTAACAACCATACTCTGCCTTGGATGTTTGACACATGATTGGATATTATTGGATCATGAATTCTTCCTTTCTGTTTTTGTTTTGTTTTCCCATTAATCGGATACAAGTCAACCTTGGTTTTCTTCTGTCGATCATGTTGCTCATGCAAGACATCTGGTTTGGGGGGACATGACTCTTGATTGTCGGTGGACAGGTCGTTAACTGTTTAGTGTGCTGTATTGGTCATCTCAAGTACACAACTGAATCAGAGGTTTAGGGGTGCTGAGCTCCCAGCCAGGCAAGATAGATTTAACAGTTTTCTACATTCGAACGCAATTTCATTCCATTTATGAAAGAAAAGTATCACACTTTTTGTACAACCCCAATTCCAATGAAGTTGGGACGTTGTGTTAAACATAAATAAAAACAGAATACAATGATTTGCAAATCACGTTCAACCTATATTTAATTGAATACACTACAAAGACAAGATATTTCATGTTCAAACTGATAACCTTTATCGTTTTTAACAAATAAATATTAACTTAGAATTTTATAGCTGCAACATGTTACAAAAAAGCTGGGAGACGGTCATGTTTACCACTGTGTTACATCACCTTTTCTTTTAACAACATTCAATAAACCTTTGGGAACTGAGGACACTAATTGTTGAAGCTTCACAGGTGGAATTCTTTCCCATTCTTGCTTTTTTGTACAGCTTCAGCTGTTCAACAGTCCGGGGTCTGCATTGTCGTATTTTACGCTTTATACATTTTCAATGGGAGACAGGTCTGGACTGCAGGCAGGCCAGTCTAGTACCCGCACTCTTTTACTACAAAGCCATGCTGTTGTAACACATGCAGAATGTGGTTTGGCATTGTCTTGCTGAAATAAGCAGGGGCACCCATGAAAAAAAAGTTTCTCCAAAACCTGTATGTACCTTTCAGCATTAATGGTGCCTTCACAGATTTGTAAGTTACCCATGCCATTGGTACTAACAAAGCACCATACCATCACAGATTCTGGCTTTTGAACCTTGCGTCCATAACAGTCCGGATGGTTCTTTTCCTCTTTGACCCGGAGGACACGACGTCCACAATTTCCCAAAACAATTTGAAATTTGGACTCATCGGACCACAGAACACTTTTCCACTTTGCATCAGTCCATCTTAGATGAGCTCGGGCCCAAAGAAGCCGGTGGTGTTTCTGGTTTTTGCTTTGCATAGTCGAGTTTCAAGTTGCACTTACGGATGTAGCGCCGAACTGTATTTACTGACATTGTTTTTCTGAAGTGTTCCTGAGCCCATGTGGTGATATCCTTTACACATTGATGCCGCCTGAGGAATAGAAGGTCACGGACATTCAATGTTGGTTTTCGGCCTTGCCGCTTACATGCAGTGATTTCTCCAGATTCTATGAACCTTTTGATGATATTATGGACCGTAGATGATGAAATCCCTAAACTCCTTCCAATTGTATGTTGATGAGCATTGTCCTTAAACTGTTTGACTATTTTCTCACGCACTTGTTCACAAAGAGGTGAACCTCGCCCCATCTTTGCTTGTGAATGACTGAGCAATTCAGGGAAGCTCCGTTTATACCCAATTATGGCACCCACCTGTTCCCAATTAGGATTTCTTTTGTCAATATATTACATTTCAAACAAGTATTGTATGGTTTTCCACTTTTCTTGGTTGTTTAAAAAGCTAAAGAGTTAAACTTTTTTTTAAATTTCTTTTAAAATTTGATGGTTGCTTGGATTCCTTTAAGGGTTCTTCAGCATCGCCAAAGATATGGACTGGAAATGCTTATGGTTAACTAACTAAATGGCTTCCCTGTGAATGAATGTTACCTTTGGTTTGCATCTTGTTGTAATAGAGTTACATTAAAGCCATCTCTTGATTTATCCATCCATTTTCATCACCGCTTATCCTGGTTAGGGTCGCGGGGCGCTGGAGTGTGTCCCCACTGACTGTGGGCAAAAGGTGGACTACAACCTGAACTGGTCACCAGTCAGTCGCAAGGCACATATAGACACGGACAACCATTCACATTCACACCATCACTGAGTGGGAATTGAACCCATGCTGCCCGCACCAAAGTCAGGCGACCCCATCTCTTGATTGTAACTCGCCAACTTTCTCCAGTTTTTTGTTTTTTTTTGACACTGCAACAAATAAGAAAAGTCACTTCTTTCATCCCAATGTCATCATTTAAAACGTCAGTGAGGGATACTCAGCATGATCGCTGCACCTGTTTTAGCCTCTTTTGAACCTTGTATTCACTATGTACTATGATGTAATGTAATGTATGAAGTAACTGTATTGCACTGTACAGTTTGTTGTTTGTGTATTATTATTTGCTTTTATTTTAATTAGTTTTCTCTGCTGTTTGTTGCCAGGTCAGCATTGCGAATCAGAATCTGTTCTCAGTTGCCTTACCTGGATAAATAAAGGTTAGATAAATTTAAAAACATTAAATTTAAAAGCCTCAAGCCAGTAGAGCATGCTTTTCACTTACTGAAGACAGCAGTGAACAGCTAAACCCGCAACAAGCAGCAACTGAGTAATGAGCGCTGCATGAGAGCGTGGGAGGGACAATTTCAATCATATTTGATGTTGTTTTATTTCAAATCCATTTTGGTGGTGTATAATGACAGAATCATAAAAACCCTGTCAATGTCCAAATAATTCTGGTCCTAACTGTAAATGGATGGGAGTCTGGGAGAACAGGTCAATCACAGTGACTTGTGAGCTTTAGTGTCACAAACGAGAAGATTTCTCTGAAATTGTGTGCACGTTGAATGCTTTATATGAGCTAAAATACCAATCGGGGGAAAAAAAAGAAAAATCTGCCCGTGGGCACCAGATACCCCCCAAGGCTCACATGACTTGTAAAAATAGCTTACCAGTGGTGGGACATTGTGATTTCCGAGGAATATTGTAGAAGTGATCATTTGAAAATATAAAGAATTGCAGAGATTAATAATAATAATAGTGTGTTGCGTATTGATCGTATCTGTTTACTACCTAGTTAGTAATTGTTGATAATTATTGTGCGAAATCATTAACATGATTACTGTCTTTACATAGATGAGTATCATTAATTATTAATAATAATAAAACTGGTAGCTCAAACTGGTAGCCCTTTCACATTAATCAGTACCCAAGAAGTAGCTGTCTGTTTCTAAACAGGTCGGTGACCCCTGCACTAGTTAATACATCACTGTCAATCATAGCAATCCACATGTACAATGGATCTTGTACAGGAACGATGTAAGAGCAATCCGATTGGACATTGCAAACTGCTGCATTTTCATGATGCCAATGCTTTAATCTGTGTGGGGAATCAAATATTAAAATTTGATTACAATCTCCCTCCTTTCAATAATGTGCATATGTGCCATTATTCACTGTATTGATGTTATCAACACAGTTCCACAATTGTTTACATAAAAGCAGTTCAACACCAAGATAAATACTGTACATTTCAAATCTCTCTTTTACTTTGGTACCACAAACGCAACACCAGAAGAACCTGTGAAAATGCTTCTCTATGTTCTGCTCAAGTAGTTATTCTCTCTTTGGTTTGTTGTTTGGTTGCATTGTAACAAAGAATCGACTGATTTAAGAGCACATTTGAAATACATTTCTCCAATGTCAGTAATCGTCTCTTTTTATTTTGGAATGTGACTCAAATGCCTAAAGCATAAATTCTTTTTAAAGTATGAACTCATGTTCAAATGAGTACTGCTCTCAAACCCCCATAATCCCGCTGTTGATTTGCCCTCATAGAAGCACACACACAGAGAGACACACGCGCGGGTATGTACACACCTTCTGCAATGGCATGCTCACACACCTACACAAGCATGCAAGGCTGTGTGAGGACGCAAAGGCTGTTCATGCACGTCTAGCAGAGTAGAGCTATGCAAAGAGGAGCTTTGATCTCAGCCAGGCACACAAGCAGCTTCTCTGCTGTTTGCATTTGGCCTCCTGAGTCTGAGTTGGCTTCTTGGCCTCTCACCAGCTTCACTTGGAGGTTACACAGGCACAGGCACAGGCTCCCACACAACTGCTGCTGTGGTGTGCGTGCATATGTTGCATATTTGTGCATGCACAAGCCAAATACAGACATGTTTTGGAAATAAAGAGAAAGAATGAAAAAAAAGAGAGTACTGTACCTGCAGCAAAGGAAGAGTGCCAGATCGAGACAGCGGGTGAAACGATGAGAGAGCATGGAGGCAAAACAAAGTTGCGCAAGAGAAAGACTTGGGGATGAGGAGGCAAACAAGTGTGGACAAATAGAAAACAGGGGAGTGGGCCTCTCCAAGAGGTCACTGAGTTTCTGGATCTCTGCTGCTTTTGTGCCACCACACATTCCATAGCAACAATCTGACCAGTCAGCCCGTGAGTCCCAAAAATAAAATAACAATACAGAAAAGAAAGCATAGGTCAAAGCACTTGTTGTCAAATTCATCTTAATCTTTAAATTCTTTCTAAGATGTTGCCACCGGTGTTGCCACAGTTACCTTGAAAAAGTAACTTAGATACTTTACTGAATACTTAAAAATAACTAAATTAGATTACAAGTCACTTCAGTTACATTCGGCAGCTGCAAACAACACCGCCACAAATTAAAAATGAAAACCGGTTTTGCGAATACTTTATTGGGCATTAATAATCGTATATTTAGCCTTCATAGTAATGTGAAGCAAACTATCGCCTCGTGTACTCGCGTGAGTTTGATCGTGGATGTTGTGTACACACCGAAAGTGAATTCGCTTCATTCGTGTAAAGTGCAAACAGCTGTAAACAACTAATGTAAATATACTTTACCAGATATGCCAACTTCCTTGGAATTTGAAAATTTGAATTTTTAATCTCAGCGAATCGGTGAATCGTAACTAGCATCACGTCAAACACATCTTTCACGTCGCCTGGCACAAATGTGCCCATTTGCGCATTCGCATTGATTTTATATATAATCACGGTGCACGAATACTTAAATTCATGACCGGGGTGAAACCACCTTAAGAGGGCTCTTTATTGTGGGGAGCTGAATCCTGGTCAGTAGCTCGGAATATGAGAAAATGCCTTATTTTTATTGTTTGTATTTCTTGTGCCGGCACGGTGGACAACTGGTTAGCACATCTGCCTCACAGTTCTGGGGACCGGGGTTCAAAAAACATGCAAACTCCCGCCTGTGTGGAGTTTGCATGTTTTCTCCGGGCACTCCGGTTTCCTCCCACATCCCAAAAACATGCGTGGTAGGTTGATTGACGACTCTAAATTGCCCGTAGGTGTGAATGTGAGTGTGAATGGTTGTTTGTTTCTCTGTGCCCTGCGATTGGCTGACGACCGGTTCGGGGTGTACCCCACCTCTCGCCCAAAGATAGCTGGGATAGGCTCCAGCAGCCCGCGACCCTAGTGAGGATAAGCGGTAAAGAAAATGGATGGATGGATGGATTTCTTGTTTCTATTATAGTCCAGTGGCAAGGCCAGCCAATTGCTTGAGCCTACCCTATGACTTCTTCCTAAGATTCATTTTTTTCCCCCAGCAAGCTTATTTTGTTTCTGAAGGAGAATGAACAGGCTCTCACAGCACGTGCTCAGTGTGAAAGGTCGGCGCAGCAGCGCGCAGGGACGACGGCACCCAATGCCCATATTCAGAAGTACTGATGTAGGATCCTACAAGAAAGTCGCCTGGCTTTTCCCTATGCTTTCCGCGCAAGTTATTAGGAATCCCACATTCGTTCCTGGCAGGACTTGCCCTGCTCCAACATTAATGGTTACAGGACATGCAACGCTGCATTATGATTGGCTGCTGTATCCCGGTACAACACACCTTACTGCTTACAGATGGCAAAAGAAGTATGTGATTTACTGTAAGTGTTCATCTTTCCCACTAACACTAACCCATCCTAATCCTATCCTTTACCCATCCTAAACCACCTTAGCCCTAAACTTAACCATAACAAACTTATTTGTATTGATTTCATACAAATGTGATACATGTTTTGGATGGTCATCTCATTACATCTGCGTAGCCTGCCCTTCCCGCAATGCAGAAGCCAATCATGTTGCAGCAGGGTATGTCTTGCCAGGAATGCATATGGGATCCCTAAAAACGCTTTCCCCGCTGTTATGGTCTGGTAGTGAAATCGAGTGCAACCTTCCTGCATGAATATCTTACCTGATTTGTGGGTGGGCATCTCCTGTTTGACAAAACTGAAAATGCAGCTTGAGCGCATTTAACTGCTGGTTCTTCATCTGCCCTAAGAAGCCAACTCGTCTTTGTCAGAACCACACACGTTTCCAGCTGTGTTAACACTATTGACCAGGTAATGTTTGATTTAAAACCCTGACAAAATCTATGAGATGCGTATTAAAGGACAATTCACCACAAGGCGATTTTATCAAAGTCTCTTCTTGAATTGCTTTAATGTGTTAGTTGGCAGAGGCTTGTAATGGTGCGGAGCAAGTAAGCTAAGGTGCTAGTTGTTGCCCAGTTCTCTGATACGATATGAAATGTCACTGTGAAGTATGCCAAGATAGAGAGTGTTCAGAACTGGCGTTTTTTTTTTTTTTTTTTTTTGAGGGGGCAGAAAAAGTTGACATGGGAGTTAAATTTCCGTTTTTAAAAATGCTGATAGTATTTTATCAGCTGACCATAACACGTGCTAAGTCTAGATTAATGCTAGTTTATGACAGGACACCTTCTGAAACACTGCACATCTGCTTTTCGATAGATGACGTGTTCTTTTTTAAAAAAGAAGTCAGCCAGGTGCAGGTGAGAGAAACATTCAATAGATTTTTACAAGATAATGAGTTTGCCTTTGTTTATTTGTTGGGTAGTTGTTATATTGAGGCGGCACGGTGGTCGACAGGTTAGCACATCTGCCTCACACTTCTGAGGACCGGGGTCCAAATCCCCGCCCTGCCTGTGTGGAGTTTGCATGTTCTACCCGTGCCTGCGTGGGTTTTCTCCAGGCACTCCGGTTTCCTCCCACATCCCAAAAACATGCAGGGTAGGTTAAGTGAAGACTCTAAATTGCCTGTAGGTGTGAATGTGAGAGTGAATGGTTGTTTGTTTCTATGTGGCCTGCGATTGGCTGGCGACCAGTTCAGGGCGTACCCCGCTGCTCGCCCGAAGATAGCTGGGATAGGCTCCAGCACGCACGCGACCCTTGTCAGGATAAGTGGAACAGAAGATGAATGAATGAATGAATGAATGAATGAGTTGTTATATTGTATTACTTTGTATATTTTGACTGACTGTCATATACTGCCCTGCAGTTCCATTTTTGGAGCCGGGAGGGCGCTTTTCCCCCTCTGTTTTCAGCACCTGTCTCCAATCAGCCTCATCACCACCAGTATATAAGCCTGCCTGTTCCAGAAAATCCTCGCCAAAGTATTGCAGTTACTTCCAGCGGTACCACGGCCCATTTAACTCACGTAAGCAACTCTATTGCTCGTTCCCTTTTTTGACTGCTGTGTCTCCTTGTTCTCAGTGTTTTCCCCCGTGTTCTTGATCCACGTTATTCCTGCCGCCAAGCCAGATGCCTGTCCACGCCACCGCCTGCCAACCCACCCAGGACCACCGCCATTTCCTTTCCTCAATAGACTGTTCATCATTTTACATCTGCATCCGCCTGCTCTTGGATCCATCTAGTCCCCATACGTGACAGAATACTTTGGCCATTATGGACCCAGCAACTCCAGAGGCACTGATGAACGCACTCACTCTCCAAGGAGCCCACATAGGAAGACAAGAAAACACTCTCCAAGAACTCATGGAATCCCTACACTCACTCACACAACAACAATGCTATCCAAACTTCCACCTGTAAGTACCTCTTCCGAGCACGCAGCCTCAGAGCCACCCTGCCTCCTGTACAAAGAACCTCATGGCCCGCCGCCCGAGCCCTACTCCGGGGACCTCGGTACATGTAGCCAGTTTTTACTCAATTGCTCACTCATTTTCAACCTTCAATCATACAGTTATCCCACTGAACAATCCAAAGTAGCTTATGTCACTAACCTCCTCCGCGGCAAAGCAGCTAAATGGTCCACTTCCTTATGACTCCTCCCCGGTACTCCACTCATTCGATTCCTTTTCCAACGAACTCTGTAAAGTGTTCGATCAACCCGTTCAGGGCAAAGAAGTCACCCGTGGTCTCCTCACGGTCACGCAGGGCGCTAAATCAGCAGCAAAATATTCCATAGTATTGGCGGGTGAATGTGGGTGGGATGACGCGGCACTTAGGGGGATTTTTTTTTTAATGGCCTTTCCGAGCAGCTCAAGGATGAGCTAGCAGTCAGGGACGAGCCGTCCTCTCTCGAGGATCTAATCGGCCTTTCCATCAGTCTGGATAACAAACTGCGAGACCGAACACGAGAGAGGGGGGTTCGCTCGCGCAAAAGCCCTCCCACTCTGAGCGCCGCGCCGTCAGCTTCACACCTGCCTCCCGCACCGTCTTCCGCACTTCTGTCGCTCCCCGTAGCCACCGAAGAGCCCAAGCAAATTGCAAAGACATGGTTGGATCCACAGGAGCGTCAGCGTCTTATCACCCAGCGGCTGTGTATCTACTGCGGTCAATCCAGTCACTTTATTTCCTCGTGTCCCCTCTGGCCAAAAGACCAGGTTCACTGCGACCCGAGAGCATTGTGTTGAGCCAAACCTCCATTCCCTCAAGCGCTCCCTCTCGCATGACCGTTCCCGCTTACATTATAGTTTCATAAAAAACCCATCACTGCCCTGATTGATTCCGATGCCGATGAGAATTTAATTCATGAAGCCATAATTCAACCACTTCCGTCCCCGAAGAAGGTCACTGCCCTGGAAGGCCGAATCATCTCCCCCTGTTACCCATTCACCTTGCTTATTTCAGGAAATCACCATGAGAACATCTCTCTTTTTGTTATCCCTTCCCCTGATACCACATCAGTCCGTGGAATTCCCTGACTCTAAAAACATAACCCCACGATAGACTGGACACACTTAGCCATCATCGGATGGAGCCCTCACTGCCACTCACACTGCCTGCTCTCAGCTATACCTCCCTCTGGTAAACCGCCACCCTCTTCCACGCCCGTTGACCTCTCCAGAGTCTCTGAAGAATATCATGATCTCTCTCCGGTGTTTCATAAAGACCTGGCCATTCGGTTTAACCAACACCCCTGCAGTTTTCTAAACATTTATTACTGACGTCTTCCGTGACATGCTCAACCGGTTCGTGTTTGTATACCAATATGACATCCTCATTTTCTCCCGCTCCTCCGAAGAACACTGAATCCATATACGCCAAGTCATTCAGCGTCTCCTTGAAAACCGTCTGTATGTTAAACCTGAAAAGTGCAAATTCCACCTCTCCTCCGTACACTTCCTGGGCTACGTCATCTCCAGAGGACAACTACAACCCGACTCTGCCAAGATCCAAGCAGTCGTTACCTGGCCCACTCCCACCACCCGCAAAGAACTACAACGTTTCCTTGGATTCGCCAATTTCTTCCGTCGATTCATCCGTAATTACAGCAAGGTCGCTATTACCCTCACTAGCCTCACATCCACCTGCTCACTCTTTCAATGGACCACGACAGCATCCCAAGTATTCAGTCAACTCAAGACCCTCTTCACCATTGCGCCCATTCTTTGCCACCCCGACCCCTCCCTCCAGTTCGTGGTCGAGGTTGATGCCTCGGACACAGGGGCAGGGGCTGTCCTCTCGCAGCGAGACCCCACGACCCAGAAACTTCACCCTTGTTTCCCGTCGTCTGTCCCCTGCCGAGAGGAACTACGATGTCGACAACCGAGAGCTACTGGCCATTGTATGGGCCTTGGAAGAGTGGAGACACTGGCTGGAGGGGACTGAACTACCGTTCATCATTTGGACAGACCACAAGAATCTCTCTTACCTCCGTTCCGCCAAATGCCTTAAACCTCGACAAGCTCGCTGGGCTCTCTTCTTGAGCAGGTTTAATTTAAATCTCTCATTCCGTCCTTGCTCCAAAAACAGCAAAGCAGATGTCCTTTGACTTTACTCACCCCCCCCCCCACCAGCCCTGACAAACCAGAACCCATTCTTCCTTCCTCGTACTTTGTTGGGCCAGCCACTTGGCAGAACAAACAGGTGGTTAAGGAGGCCCAAAATACTCATCCGGATCCCAAGACTGGGCCTCCAAACCGCCTGTTTGTAGCAGATTCCGCACGCTCTGACGTTCTTCAGTGGGCTCACAACTCCAAACTCATCTGTCGTCCTGGCATCACCCGCACCATTCAGTTCATCCGGCAGCATTTCTGGTGGCTCAGCCTTATTCAAGACACCTGGGAGTTCGTTCAAGCCTACTCCGTCTGTGCCCTGGGGAAGTCTTCACACCTGCTCCCAGCTGGGCTGCTGCGTCCATTGCCTATCCCTAGCCGCCCTTGGTCCCATATCGCTCTGAACTTCGTTACCGGTCTACCTCCTTCTGACGGTAACTCTATCATTCTCACTATTGTCGATCGCTTTTCCAAATCTCTCCATTACATACCCCTCGCTAAACTACCATCCGCCTTCGAAACTGCTAACCTCCTTGTCCAGCATGTCTTTAGACTCCACGGTATTCCCATCGATATCGTCTCTGACAGAGGTCCTCAGTTCTCATCCATGGTATGGAAGGAATTCTGTAAAGCGGTGGGTGCAGCAGCCAGCTTGTCGTCAGGATATCATCCGCAGACCAATGGCCAGACAGAGCGGGCAAACCAATCCCTAGAATCAGCCCTCCGTTGTGTTGCCGCACGCAACCCCTCCTCCTGGAGCTCATTCCTCCCGTGGATTGAGTACACCCACAACTCCCTCACCAGTTCCGCCACCGGTATGTCCCCATTCATGGCTTGCTATGGTTACCAACCGCCATTATTCAAAGAACAGGAGCAGGCAGTGGCAGTCCCCGCAGTCAATGATCATCTCCAGTGTTAAAAGACGTCCGTGCGGCGTTGACCTGGTCCGCCGCACACAATAAACAGCTCGCGGACCGTCATCGCTCCCCGATGCCCGAATACAAGGTGGGCCAATCTGTCTGGCTTTCTTCTCACAACCTCCCGTTTCAAACTGAATCTCGTATGCTCACTCCCCATTTTATTGGCCCTTTCTCAATTACCAAAATCATCAATCCCACTTACGTCCAGTTGAAGCTTCCACAGTCCTTAAAGATTCACCCAACCTTCCACGTCTCATTGCTCAAGCCTGTCTCCACCTGCGCCCCTTGCGGACCGGCCCCCTCCACCCGCAAGGAAGGGCCAAGCCAGTGAGCTCACCCCACTGGGGACCTAGCCAAGGGGACGCCACCCACTCCCCAGGACCCAGGGTGGTCCCCTAGCCTAATGGAAGCACCCGACCAGTCCCAAAGGGAGGGGCATGGGTATCAGACCACCGCCCCCAAGCCTAGTACAACCACCCAACCCAAGCACGCCCCACTGCCGCCACCACCCCCACACCCCCGAAGAGCATGGGGGCCCCAGCCACCGACCGGGCCCAACACAGAAGCCATCTGCCACCTGAAAAAGGTCCCAGCCCGCAAGCAAAGCAAGTTCATGTTCAGTGCCCATCACAAACAATGACGGGTGAGGCCACCAGGAGAAGGGAGAGGAGGAAGGCAGGAACCCAAGGGGGTGGGGCGCAGGCCCCAGGAGTCAAGTCAAGAGAAATATGAATACCCACCCCCCTCCCTAATACTATGGTTACCAGCTCCCCAACTGGCAACCATTATCCCTGTCCCATGATTGTGTGTGGTGGGGTGTCATGCATTATAATTGGGAAGACTGGTGGGGGTGAGGCGAGACTGTCAGGGGGCAATGATGACCCGCAACCGTCACCCCCAAACAGGCCAACCAGGTCCCAAAGAATGTCCGAATGTATGTGGTGCATTAAAAATCCACGGGGGAAAGGCATGGTGGGCCAGAGAGCAGGCCGCAGTGCCTGACTGAGTGTCCTCCCCAGCCCGAGATTGCCCTAACCCCACTGATGTGTGTATGATGATTTAAATCTGGAGAACCAGCAGGGCAAAGAAGGGGCGCGACGAGACCGGAGACTAGCACAGACGTGCCAGTACCCAGCCTGGGGTCCGCCCAATCATTCCTCGTGCCAGCCCCCAGGGGACCCTGAATGAGATGTGAATGTGCCAAATGTGCGAAATATGTACAGTGTGAGTAATAAAATGTGGAGAGTGTGTGAAGTAGGAGGCTAGACTCCTGCGGGCCGGCCTCGGCCCGACCAGCTGGAAGACCACAGAGAAAATTGGGGGCAGCCCCCGCCACATGTACAGGGGCTGCGTGCTGAGGACCCGTGTTCAAATCTGGCCTCGCCTGTGTGGAGTTTTCATGTTCTCTCCGTGCCTGCTTGGGTTTTCTCCGGGTACTCCGCTTTCCTCCCACATCCCAAAAACATGCATGTTAGGTTGATTGAAGACTCTAAATTGCCCATAGGTGTGAATGTGAATGGAAATGGTTGTTTATACTGTATGTGCCCTGCAATTGGCTGGCGACCAGTTCAGGTTGTACCCCGGCTCTCACCCAGAGTCCGGTAGGATTTGGCTCCAGCACGCCCGTGACGCGAGTGAGGATAAGTGGTTCGGAGAACGGAAGGATGGATAATTTGGTCACATTATATAACATTTACATTACACATCACATTTCTGTATGACATTATTTCCCAGGCAAACAAGAATCAAGCTTCAAGGTTCACCATTTTAATGAAAGGTGACCAGTTTTTCTTAAAGTTATCCATTTGGTTATTACATTGAGCAGAGATATTTTCTTGTGTTATATACTCTGACAATATTTTGCCATTGGTTAATGTTGATAGTTTGTTTATCTTTCCAGTTTAACAATATGGTTTTTTAGCGATTGCATTGAGAGCATGAAAGAGCATGAAAATAAGCAAAGCAAAGCAAAGCAAATTTATTTATACAGCGCATTTCATACACAAGGTAACACAATGTGCTTTACATCATTAAAAGCACTTAAAAACTAATAAAAACAGCTTATAAACATTTAAAACAAAGAGAAAAAAATTAAAGTACAATTAAAACAGCGTACAGTGCAAAAAATATCATTTAAAAGTGGAAATGCTCCAAAAAGGACGAGAAAAAAAAAACAGAACTTAAAAACATTCACACTTGGGGCTGACGTCACTTCTGTTGGCAACTTATTCCATTTGTGTGCAGCTTAATAGCTAAAAGCTGCTTCACCATGTTTGCTTTGGACTCTGCGCTCCACTATTTGACCTGAGTCTGTCGATCTCAGAGCCCAACTGGGTTTATATTCCATGAACATTTCATTCATGTATTCAGGACTTAAACCGTTTAGTGATTTATAGATATATTCTAAAGCTGACTGGAAGCCAGTTTAAAGACTTTAGAATTGGAGTAATATGCTCTGACATCTTTGTTCCGGTCAGAACCCGAGCTGCAGCTGTGTACTGCTCTTTTTTGGGGAGTCCAGTCAGAAGACCATTGCAATAGTCAAGTCTACCTGAAATAAAAGCATGGATGAGCTTCTCCTTGTCTGCTTGACACATGCAATCCTTCACTCTGGATATGTTCTTCAGATGGTAGAAGGCAGTTTTAGTAATTGATTTGATATGACTGTTGAAAGTCGGGTCGTAAAATCTATCAGAACACCAAGGTTTCGGACGTGGTCTTTGGTTGTTAAAGAGAGTGACTCCAGGTATTTACAAACAACAATCCTCTTTTCTTCATTGCCCAAAACAATTATCTCAGTTTTGTTGTGGTTTAATTGAAGAAAATCTTGGCTCATCCAGATATTTATCTGCTTTAGACAGTGACACAACACCTCAATTAAACTGTAGTCATCTGGAGACACTGCGAGATATAACTGTGTCATCTGCATAGCTATGATAGTCAAAATTAAAGTTCTGAAGAGTTTGTCCCAAGGGTAGCATATACAGGCTGAACAGGAGGGGTCCAAGAACTGACCCTTGAAGGACCCCATAGGTCATTGCAATTCAATGAGATTGAACACTTCCAATGGTTATAAAATAACTCCTTTCCTCCAGGTAGGAGCTGAATGATTTCGGGACTGTTCCATTTAGTCCTACCCACATTTCCAACCTGTTCAGCAGTATATTATGATCGACCATATCAAAAAGCCGCACTGAGGTCCAACAAGACCAGAATTGACACCTTTCCCTAGTCAGTATTCAACCTTATATCATTTACCACTTTGATAAGAGCAGATTCTGTACTGTGATGAGTTCGGAAACCTGATTGAAATTTGTCAAAAAGTCCATTTAAGTTCAAGAAATTGCTGAGTTGATTAAAAATAACTTTCTCAACAATCTTGGCGATGAAAGGGAGATTTGAGATGGGTCTATAGCTTGCTAACATGGAAGTGTCCAGCATTCTATTTTTTAGAAGAGGCTTAATGGCAGCTACTTTACGAGCTTTAGGAAACTCGCCTGACTGAAGTGAGCAATTGATTATTTGCTGCAAATCAGCAAGCACAGACTTCGCAATAGTTTTGAAAAACTCAGATGGTATTGAGTCAAGACACCTTGTTGGTTGTTTCAGCAGCTGAACCATTTTCTCTACAGTTTTTTGGTCAACTGTATCAAATGCTCAGGTTGTGATATGTGATGTCACTAGCCAAGACAGAAGCATAAAGCAAAACTGTGTATCTTTCTCGTCAGGAAAATGACAAAATTAGTACATTGGCTTGAATAAGTAAATATTATTTGATTACCTGTCTGGGAAAAGTAACACGTTAGATAACTCGTTACTGCAAAAAGTCATCGTATTAGAGTAATGCGTTCCTAAATCGAGCAGAAATGTTGCTAATTCCGTGTCGCTTCTGAGTCCTCTCAGCTGCCTGAGGTCCCGTCGCTCTGCTTGTGGTTGCTAAACCTATGCCCAATTATTTTTGTTAGCAAATGAGGAATGGGCATTTTTTATTTGCCAGTGGTGGATATCAACAAAGCTCCTGAAGCCCCAGCTAAAAAGTTAGCGCGAGAGCAAATGATTAAAACCTCTTCAGTCTCGCCTTCTGTCTCTGATAGGTTTTTCTTCCCAGGGAGCGGTGGTTTCACCATATCTTAATATCAATGTATCACTATCACAAGGGTTGAGGTATAGACAAAATGCCACCTTTGTGGCAACAGTGTAAAGTCACAGTGGAATGAATTTGGTGTGGAAGAACTTGGCGAGACACACACCCTTCCCTTTTTGCCACAAGAATAACTTGACTGACAACAACTTTTGGCACGTTTGGAAATTACTGAAAAATTCAGAACTTTCACGCACTGGCTCTGCTACCCTTAATGCAGTTCCTGGTGTGACGCAGTCAGAGAATTCACTCTTGTTCCTGTCGGTAATTTGAAATGTAATTACCCATAATTTTAGCGTACTTCACACAAGCCTGACACATTAATCTCCCTCTCTGTCGCCCACCATGTATACCCTAACGTTCATTCTCGCTGGATTTTTTTTTGCATGAATGATTGTATATTTGTCACCCACACACAATGTTTTTTTTTTTTTACATGCTGTCCCCATCATAACCTAAATGCAGTAAATGATGTATTCACTGCACACAGCACACGGGTCTCATTCCTGCTGTGGTTGAACTGTGTAGGGAAATGTGGAAATATCCACACATGTATGAATTAGAATGGTTATAAACATGTTTGTTCCGAGTGGTCAAAGGTCCACTGTTGTGTGTACAGGGCCTTTAATGTTTCACTCGTGCACAAGCTCACACACAGTGGCAAGGCTAAGGTTGAACACAGTCCGTTCTACCCATAGGAAATAATACAAATTGTATAAATATCTACTAGCCTAACTGCCACACTCATCAAACATAAGTAACATTTTAACATCCTTGACAGCCATATATGAAAATAAGTTGATCACTGTTATGTTTTACTTTATATATTGTACTTTTATATCATATATTTGTATCAAGACGTTAAAGCCAATCAGTCGTGTACTTACAGGAGACATTAGACATATTAAGCATTTTTGTTACAATTTAACTGTTGTCTTGATAAAAGCTCATGCAAATGCCGAGCACGACTTCTGTTACCATGATGGGCAAGCGACAGAGTGAATGGCCAACCCAATGAAGTAAGTGCTCATCATAAATAAATTGCATTTTCACTTACAGAGGCAGCACTTCATCAGCAAATGGCTGATTTACACTTGTCTTCAGGAAATTGCCAAACACAAATATCTCCCATCCCCAACTCGAAATGTTAGCTGATTCGAGAATATGCATCTTATCAGACGCTAACGCTGGTAACACTAATGCTGATCTTTGTTACTCCTAACACAGCAACTCTGTAACCCTTTTGGCTTTGACATGATAGAGCTTTTGTGTAATCATGTGATCGAACTCGGGCCATCGCTTGACAATAGCAGATGTTACCCAGCCTAGCTTCTGAATCCTTGGCTGAGAAACTTGTTCTGGGGTGGTTATTATGTATATTAGCAGAATAATATAATATAATATAATATAATATAATATAATATAATATAATATAATATAATATAATATAATATAATATAATATAATATAATATAATATAATATAATATAATATAATATAATATAATATAATATAATATAATGCGGCGGCACGGTGGACGACTGGTTAGAGCGTCAGCCTCACAGTTCTGAGGTGCGGGGTTCAATCCCCGTCCCCGCCTGTGTGGAGTCTGCATGTTCTCCCCGTGCCTGTGTGGTTTTTCTCCGGGCACTCCGGTTTCCTCCCACATCCCAAAAACATGCATTAATTGTGGAGACTCTAAATTGCCCGTAGGCATGACTGTGAGTGCGAATGGTTGTTTGTTTCTATGTGCCCTGCGATTGGCTGGCAACCAGTTCAGGGTGTACCCCGCCTCCTGCCCGATGACAGCTGGGATAGGCTCCAGCACGCCCGTGACCCTAGTGAGGAGAAGCGGCTCAGAAAATGGATGGATGGATAATATAATGCAGAATGGCTTGCTCAAAGACACATTTTCGCAAATAGGCGATAACAAAAGATTAGTCGAACCTCGATTTACGAACTTAATCATGTAATGTAAGAAATCATTGGTTCCATCCTCGACAAAAGTCCCTATTTTTAGTAAATGTTTGAACGCTTTGAATACGCAATGTAAAGCTATAGGCCCTACAATACATAGCCACTGTGGTGCGTTGAAAGCCAGTCGGAAATCAGAAAATCCCTGAACTTTTTGTTTGGTCTGTGGTTTGTAAATGAAATTATTAGAACATTGAGGCGTTCGTAAATCAGGGTTCCACTCACACTTGATGGGTGGGCAAGCACTCCAGAGAACCCACTATTTGTACAAACAAATATAGATAAACTTATATTACCCCTTTTACAGACAGAGTGACCATTGTGCAATGGGTGATTGACTGCTTGTGTTTGGCGGTATAGCAATTTCTTTATGGAAATGAAGTTGAATATTCGTTGTGATGGAGGTCTGATATATGAAACATCAAATTGTTTTCAGCGCACACAAACGCCCACGCAAGACTCGCCACCATCTGTAAGCTCTTCAGTCTGTCCTTGCTTTTATTCGCACTTGTCTGCATTCGCCTGCCTTATGAAGGCCTGCCTGCTAACCTGTTGTGTGCTGCCCTCAGCTACACTTATTAACAGAACAGAACATTAGAATTGTGCAGGAGAGCAGTTCAGAAAAAGCAAACTTCTGATCTTCTGGATCTTCTTTTACAGGTCACCACCCCAATCCTTATTTTCTCTTCAGTTGAATGCAAAAAAAATCTATCCATACATTTTCAAAATGCACACAGGAGGGCCTGAGCAGAGGTTCAAACACGCGACACAGCAACTGTGAGACAGATATTCAAACAAACTATGCACTGTGCTGGCCCAGAATCATTAAGAATAAACACTTTTTTTGGGGGGACCAAAGTTGGCCAGAAACTGCCTATTCAAGCATGTACCTAGTTATCAATTCATGGTTAGTTACTTTTGCTCAAGCCGAAAAACGACAGGTGAGGGATCCGTGTGTGTGTGTGTGTGTGTGCGTGTGTGTGCGTGCTTGTGTGTGTGTGCATATACTCAAACGCGTAGGTGTATGCAGTGGTTAAGTGAAGAGCTGCTGTGGAGGCTGAGCGCCCTGGAGAGTGGTGTGTGTGGGTTGGAAGCCTCTTCTCCTCCCGGTGATACACACACACACACACACACACACACACACAGGGGGAGGTGGAGGCAACCCAGCTCTCGCTGCTGCGTGTCCATTGATCAGTGGAGTGGTCGGAAGCATCAAAAAGAACAGTGTGGTGAGGAGCAGAGAGGAAGGTTAGAAGCAAAGAGAGGAGGAAGAAAACCAAGAGTGTGAAGTGATGGCGGCAAGAGGAAAGCCCAGCGTGGCGGCGTCTGAAGGTGGCCTGGGGTTTTAGGAGCCTCAATGACGCCCGGTAAGCATTTGGTGTATCTACGTGCCCATTTGTATGCCTCGTGTGTCCCCTGTGCGACCCATGCTTGTGTGTCACTGCAGATAGAGAGAGAGAGAGAGAGAGAGAGAGAGAGAGAGAGAAGCAGCAGGTGTACAAACCTTGCGGTTTTGCACTGCAGACAGCCTGTTGTCTGTTCAATTAAAAACAGTCTCCTTGCGACAATACTGTTGTAAGGTTCATTCACTGAGACTCAGTGTGAGTGTGTGTGAAGGTGGGAAAATCACTATCATGGAGTGAAACGCTAATCTGTGGCTGCCGTTTGTGATATGTGCATGAATTTCTGTGTTTGTAGGAAATGTCACATTGATGTAGAGGGAGGGGTCGATAGGGCTGACCGGCTTTGCACAGTCATATCCAGCCAAATAAGTCCCCATATGGAATATGATGGACTGCACTTGCTGTCTAGCAACACTTTTAAAAAGCCTTTTTCAAACTTAGGATCCGGACCCAAAACGGGTCCCGGGTCAGTTCTTTATTATTATTATTATTATTAAAGTAATGTGTCCCATTCTAAAGAAGATCAAACAGCCACACATTTTCTTGGCAAAGGGCTTTTTGTTTATTTATGACTTATCTATTATACTTTCATGTAAACTCACTTGCCACAACATTGCGGCCATAATTAAGTGTTCCAATACAAGAGCTGAAACATTTGCCTTACAAAGCAGATATAGCTGGCACTTTATTGACACCTTCAAAGAGGTATCCATTCCATGTGGTTATATTTTGAGTAAGTGCACTGCGTTGTACTGAGAGCTGTGTGTAATTTTGGCTCACTAAATTAGTAATTCTCAAAAATGGCTCTCTGTGTAGTGCGCTACATCAGGGGTGTCCTACTCAATGTAGTTCAGGGGTCACAAACAGCCTAATTTGATGACCACTAAAATCATACAATACTTCATACAATATCATAATAAAATAATATAATAATAAAAAGACTAAGTTTTTACCTCCCTCCCACAAGCACATTAGGAAAATCTTTACATTTATTGACTATTGACTTTTTTTAAATGGGAGGTGGACTGGTTAGTACATCTGCCTCACAGTTCAAATCCCGGTCTCGCCCGTGTGGAGTTTGCATGTTCTCCCTGTGCCTGCGTGGGTTTTCTCCGGGTACTCCGATTTCCTCCTACGTTCCAAAAACATGCATGGTAGGTTATTTGAAGACTCCAAATTGCCCGTAGCTGTGAATGTGTGTGCGTGTTTACAGTATGTGCCCTGTGATTGGCCGGTGACCAGTTCAGGGTGTACCCCGCCTCCCGGCCAGAGTCATCTAGGATAGGCTCCAGCATGGCCGTGACCTGAGGTACAGAAAATAGATGGATAGATAGACTTTTTAAAATCATTTTACAAACCATCCTCAGATTTCTTGAGAAAATGCGTCTTCAGTTTCTCATCTACACGTGCATAATGATCACAGACCTAGGAATAATTACCATTCCGTTTTTATACATGAGCATAATAATTCTCAAAATTATCCTTAGTCCCCAACACAATGTCTTGTGTTTTTTTATGTTTTTGTTTTATCAATTTCAAGTTCCTCCAGCGGGCCGAATTGTACAGCCTAGTTGACCGGTTTTGGCCCGCGGGTCATATGTTTGACACCACGACTACCACGACAACTTAAATAATAAACGTATTGTTTATAACATCCTATAGACTACTACTTTTTTCAATTTGGGAGAAAGTTCGGGAAAATCCTGGTGGAATAGCAAGCATCGCTAAATATTCACAAAGGTGTAAGAGTTGGAGAAAACAGTCACTCAAAGACGGGCAGCGTGCTCCACACCGGGGGCCTCTGGAGGTCCGCACCCTGCCGTTTGTGCACCAGGCAAGGCAGCAGCTGAAGGATCCTTGCGATGACATGGAAGCAGCACACACGCTGACGCACGCGCAAAACACGCACTCGTTCGCGGGGACACGCGGCCGAGATCTTGGTAAGTGCAGCTCGTTTTCACGCTATTTCCCGACAGACGCGCGTTACGGAAAAGAGGTCGCCGCGGAAAGAGAAGTTTGAACACTTTTGTTTCGTTCGTCCGCATCTTTCCGTCGAACGCAGTCTTCGCGCGAACAATGCAAAACTCGACGCAGGAACGAAAAGGGGAAGTCAAGAACATGTCTTTGTTGTTGGTTTCTGTTCCCCGCTCGCGTCGGGTCATTCGTCCAACCTTGGCTGGAACCAGCCCTCACTGTCTCGGCCACGCTTTGCTTCGACCATGCGGTGCCTCCGGAGACCGTCGTTGCTCCGTGCACGGGGGCGGGGGCGGGGGGCTTCCGAGGCTCAGTCATCGTTTACTTTCCCAAATAACATTCTCAGTTGTTTTCCTCAATGTTGTGTTTTTGGGTTAAAACACTTTAGTTGGTTGGTTTCTGTGTGGGCCAAGTGCATGTGTGCATGGGTAGGGGGCGGGGGGGGGGGGGGGGGGGGGGGGGGGCTGCGCAAAGTGTGTGGTCTCCCAAACCACACGCACACGGACACGCACACAAATTCGGAAACACGAAAGCAACCCAAGAAAGATTTGGAACAACTAGTTAAGCCATTTTACTGACATGTATAGACTTCCTGTCGAGTTTTCCCCCTCAAATTTCTGCGCGCATATCAATGATGACTTTTTGTTTTGTTTTGTGCCTCTAACCACAAATATCCTACTTGCCATATATCTGGGAGGGGGGGGGGGGAAAAAACTGCCACAAGCTAACTGCCACAAACCGAAGCCGAATAATGATTTTAGTGGTTTCAAATCATATGGGTTTCGTTTAAAGAGCTTTTCTTAACTTAACTTGTGGATGCCCATTGGCAGGACTTCGTCTACCACCTTGCATTTGTTGTGAAATTGTTGAAATGGCTCAATGTCAAGGCGTTCTTGTAGTTACATTTTCGTTTATTTGATTTTTTTTAAATCCGGGATTATCAAATAAATCATTTTTAAACTATATGTATACATGAGTGTTGTGTTTATTATTATGATTATACATTTTTATAACTTGAGTGTTTACAGTGTGTTTCTGGAGCACTCAGGCCAGCTTGACTCTAAAGAGGGATGTTGGGGGAGGAGTGTAAGGGGCAAATTCTTCTTGTATTTGGTTTGCGACTACCCAGTGGAGAACCCATGACTGGGTGGGGGGACAAGCGGTTGAGTTTAGGATTCATTCCTGGCCTTTCTCTCTGAGTTAACTGCATTATTGGAGCTCCTGACATGATGTCGTCTCACATGATGACCATAAGCTCCCAGATGATGCATTCGATCTGGACCAAGAGGTCAGATGACCTCTGCAGTGAAATTTTTTTTGGTCCTATGTATTAGAAAAGTCCAAGTTGTGGACTTATTGGTTTGTATGGACTGGACTGCAATGCGTTGTGAGAAGCTGAAGAACTTGTCTTCTCAGTCCTCCTTTATAGACACAATGGCTACTCTGTGAACACAAAAGGAGCTTTTGCATAATTATTTATTTTCATGCTATCGCAGTGACGCAGAAACGTTTGGCTTCACACAGTTTCTCTAATGATTGATTTAAATACCAACCTTATTAAATGTTCTAAACGTAAATAAGGCAGTATCTGATATAAAATGTTCCGTGGCTGTTTTGCGTAAGTCTTGCATGTTGCTCTGCATTCCCATCAGAACCATAATCGCCCACTTGTTAATCAAAATGAGTGTAAAAAAAAAAAAAACTGTCAGATTATACCACTAAAATGGTTTCCGCGCATATCTCCATAATTTCTCTTAACATACAGTATGTGCGCCTGTGCACTCTCAACTGCCATTAGCTGCTGCACAAAAAGTGGGGGATTGAAGAGCAGGAAATTGTGCCAATCGCGTGGGTGTATTATGTACAAGTAGAATCTATCTGTATTTCGTGGAAATGATGGCAAGTATTCTTTTGCTGCTTGCAAATAAGAATTGTTGTGGATCTGTGCGAAGAGAGAGGTTGCATGACAGTGATGTTCCACCTTCAGGGGTCAGCCAGTCAGATTTATGAATAATAGTTCGGGAACGTTAGGAAGTTTCACAGAGCTGCAGATGGTGATTTGTGCAAACAGTCCAATAGCAAATCTGAGTCAAATCTTTAAATGAATCCTGGTTTCCTTGATGTTTTCAACTGGAGTTTGACCTGGTGCCAAGGTCGCATGCAACAGATGGAGTTCACTGTAAAGATGCGTGGTTCAAGCTACACACACAACACAACTCTGCTTTTTCTATTTGAACACTGGAAGGCAGGGGAAAAGTGCACATTTCCAACTGACTGATACAAAGGCAGCTAGCACCTTGACTTACTGTGCGTCCTCCTCTTCCTTCCATTACTGCTCATCACTTGAAAGCAGGCCAGCATCCCACACACTTGCATCCATGCTGCACCATGTATTTCTCTCCCCCTTTTTTTTTTTTTTCCTTCCCCTGAACAGCTCTTTGTGGTAATTGCGCACCGTTTCCATGGAAACAGGTAGCACCTCTTTTTGGTAAGATCATGCTTCTCGGTACATTCTCCGACTGAGGCAACATTTAAGTTTTATCGAGGGGGATTGAGTCTGTGCAGTTTGCAGGTGTATTGGTTCCAATTCGATGCACATATTAATATTAAAAGAAGTTGTGTTGTTATGTTAAGTTACGTTAAGAGACGACTTTGTGATAGCACGTAGTGTAGGCATGAAACCAATTTAACACTAACCCTGGACCCCACTGACCGCCACACTAGTGTTCTAGTGCTACTTAAAATAAGAAGAAGACAAGCGTGTACAATTAATAACTGCCAGCCATAAGTGTAGCAAGCCATTGTATATTCTCTTTAGTGTCTATCCAACTACAGAAAATGAGTGATCTTTTTAGCCATCAAACTGCAGCAATTGCAATAAAAATGATCATTGCTGTACACTGGAAAAAGTACATTTCCGTTGCATATGAGTAAAATGTGGTAAAATGCTGTAATTTCCCCCTCTTTTTCCTAGAGAATAATCAAATAATATGTTCGTGTAACACATTTTAATCATGCGCAACACGTGACATGTTCAAATTAAGTAAATTCAAATGACTTTTTTCAGTGTACTTAATAATCATAGATATCAGTAGCAGACAATTCTACTTAAAATTTTAAGAAATTTTCTTTGATTTGTGTCAATGTAGTAGATAAAGGGTGTTTTTAGCATGTGGATTTATACCACAACATGACTCAAGGTTTTTTTTTTTTTTTTTTTTGCGAATGGGCAGCTATAAGTGGTCCCATTGGCTGTGTTACAGCCAATCAGGCGAAGATCTTTGCAACTGAAGTGGGAGTGGATGCGTGCGTGCTTTTGCGTATGTTTAGTCTAGTCCTATCTAATCTATCGCTATGGAAAGTGCAGGCAGACAATTGTCCATATTAGAATTAGCAGTCAGAGGCACCTGTCTGTTTCTCGCCAAGGCGGGCTGAGATGGAATTAACCGGAAGGAAGGAAGTAAAGTTTCCCTCTCGCTGTCTGTGTCACTTGCAGGGACACAAGGAGACATTGTTAGCTGGTCAGGATTTGATTGGGGGGGGGGCATAGGGCAAGCAGAGTTCAAATACCTCTCTGCTGGATCACTGCCAGATTTCACAAAAGTCTATAGGTGAAAGATATAGGAGGACCAGCATTTAAAGGGCTGTTCGGTGTGGAGTGCAGTGAACCTTCCACCCACATTGTCACCGTGTTGCAAAGCTTGAGCGAAGTCTTTACATACAGGTATCAAGTCTTGTTTGAAGTAATATTTATGTGGATGTACTAGAATCATACTATTTCAGTTTGGCTGTGTTGTTTTCATTTTTGTCCACCCGTGTGTAATGATGTGGGTGCAGAATCAAGCAGGTTCAAATCCCGTGTAGTGTATAATTGCCATGTTTAAAATGTTCTCCTTTGTGCCTTTTCCCCAGGATACCAGCAAGGCATCCAATTTAAGATGCTCCGGGAAAGAAGAGCTGCCACAACCCCAACCACGCTTCAATGAACCTGAACACAATAGCAGGATGCCCTATGTAGTATTTAAAGTACTGCATGTATGCATCCGAGTAGCCTGTGTTCATATTGTTCTGTTATGGCCTGTCAGCTGAATGCAACTAGCAGCTACCACTTCCCTCTGACATCCAGGGAAGCTCCAGCGTGCCACAGTTCTCATCATTCGCAGAACGGAGGGAGACCTTCTCCTCTTCACAGGATGCCCAGCGCTTGCTCAGTAGTCAGTGTAGATCCTGTGGGGCTGGCAGCAGCTACATCTGGCTACTGGGTCTCCGTTGGTCACCAACGTCCTCGGGATCCAGGTTGTTCGAATTACTGTAGCTCATGTTAAACGTATGGGGTGTTTGCATGCATCGATGTCAATGCTCATGCTACTGAGGGAAACATTTGGGTACTTTCTGGACCTGGCATACAGTGTAGGACTCTGTGTGTCAGTCTACAGCTACATTGTCTGCTGGGTTTCAGGCATTACTCTCATAAAGCACAGTTGGCTTTTTTCTGCACTTCCATTGTTATTTTTAAGATCAAATGTCCTTTGTTGGAGGAAGCACAGGCCGTTGCAGATCATTTCACAACTTTGTGTTTATTGACTCATAAAACATTCTTCAAACAATAAAACAATTTTAAATGTCCGTTTCTGTACAATGCTTGCTAAGCAATTTTATTTATATATAGAAAATGTAAGAGGAGTTGTGTTAAAATGACAAAACCCCTTCAAATTTAATGGCAGGTACTCTGGAAAAAAATAACAGCATTCCATCAACAAATATTTTCAAGCAATAAATATGTATTTATAAATAGTGTAAATTTACATCAAGATTAGAAACAACGGAACAATCACAAATTAAACTTTATTTCATAAGTCTATGTGCAACCCATTTTCTTTGTGACTTGGCTAGTATATTTTTTTTTTTACTAGATTTTTTGTTTTGTTTTTTTACCTAAGAAAAAACAGTTTGGAAAAGAACAAGACAGAAAACAAAAGCTGAGAAAGAATAAACCAAAACAATCACATTACAAATTTTTTGTGAAGATATTGAGCCTCAAAATAGCATAGACCAAGAGCAGGCAAGTGCTCCTTAGGCGGGACAAACTGAAGATATTTGGGGAAATTGTTAAAAATCAAAAGCCAAAGCCTCTATGCAGACGAGAAAGTGAGAAAAGGGCAAGAAGGTGGTCAAGTCAGTAGTCTTTTAAGGGTGGTATAGCCAGTTATCAACAGTTAAGTATCTACAAAACATTTTATCACGCATTAAAAGAGACACTCCCCCTTCATCCTGCTGCTCCCAACCATTTTTGATTAAGTCCTCAACTGAAACAGGCTGAACCAGTCATTATAGAGAGGGTAGAGGGAGAAACAGTCCTGTGAGCAATCTTGGTACTGTCCCCATCTGGTTGGGGGCCTGTGCGCCAAATAGGTTGCATAGACAGACACGCAGCAGCCTCAGCCTCCAGCCGTCGCAATGGAGACCTGCCATGCGGGGAGGGAGGGGGTGGTGGCAAAGGTGGAGAGACGGCCTTGGCTTTCCTGAATATCAGAAAGGGGTCCGTGTACATGGATGTATTTTCATTTAAATTGGCTTCACGGTTCCGCTGTAGAAGAAATGGGTCTCCTAATGTCAAGATGAAGATGAATGAAGAGGAGGGGCCTATGGAAGGATGAATGAAAGACACAGACAGGCTCAAGTTAGCAAATCAATATCAAACTGATTTTCGCTCCTATGAGTCTAAAGCCACGCAGTGAGCTTATAAAATACATAAACTGTAGTAACCATATACATACGAGGTCTGTCACAAAAGTTTCAGGACTAGTGTCGAAGCAATATATTTCAAATCCACACTACAAGTTTTTCGCTTTGAAGTAATCTCCCTGGAGTCTAATGCATTTTACCAGCCTTCTCTTCCATGCCTTCATGCACTCCTGGAAGAATTCTTCTGGGATCCACCGCAAGTCCATCATTTACGTCAAAACGAGTTCCCTCGATGACCCCCCCCCCCTTGAGCTTGGGAAAGAGGTAAGAAAGTAAAAAAATAAATAAAAAATTCACACGGCGCCAGGTCGAGTGAGTAGGGAGGTTTCTCCAACATGGTGATATTCTTGTCGGTCAGGAACTGTTGGCTATTCAGAGTATTGTGAGCTGGCATGTTGTTGTGGTGAAGCAGCATGGTCAGTGTACTGCCACAACTCTCGCCTCTTGCACAATGAACAAAGCAAATGCTGAACAATGTAGATGCGATGTGCCAGCTCATCGTCTGATCAACAATGAAGGGGGAAAACTCGGGTTTGTAACATATCTAGTGAAACACCAGTCCTGAAACATTTCTGACACACCTCCTATGTTGCTGCTTCAGTGCAATTCACCGCCACCCCAGAATTTCAATAAAATACCTACCAACCGATAATAGGTAATAGACACGAAAACATTTCTCTCAATTCGATTTTTGAAACTTGAATCGATGGAATTATTTTTTTTTTTTGCTTACTCTGTGACTGGTTATTATTTAAAAGACACTTGTAATAAACTATACAACCATGATTAAAATAAATGATAGAAAACTAACTATTTTCTATGCTGCTTGAGGTTGTGGGTAAGCTGACTTTGGGCGAAAGGTGGGGAACACCCTTGACTGGTGGCCAGCCAAGCGCAGGGCACATATAAACAACCATTCACACTCACAACCACACCTATGGATAACAGTCAGAAGCAACTTTTTAGACTGTAGGAGGAAGCCGGAGTACGAGCAGAAAACCCACGCATTTGCAATCTCGATCTCTCGACTGTGTGGCAGACATGCTGTGCTGCCCTAAATTTATTTCCATTATCTTTAATTAAGACAAAAGGGAAGAGATATAAATTACACTATGTGCAAGGTGATCAGCTTCCTCAGAGCAAAATTGAGAAAAATATTTTCTAGGTTAGCATTAAATGATCAATTTGACACACTTAAACATTCTTCAGTGTACTAACGAACAAAAAGGAGGAGCTACATGGACCTCTAGTTTGCGCACTGAGATGTGAGTGATTTAGATGACGTCTCAATCATATCAGAGCTTTTATTTGCCCAAAGTTAATATCCAGTAAGTGTGACTTATTCACTCAGACGGGTTGTTATGTTAGCGCTCACTCCCATCCTGATGAAGTGCTTCGAGCGGCTAGTCATGCACCACATTAAGTCCTCCCTCCCCCCCTCCTTGGACCGCTTCCATTTTGCATATCGGTCCAACCGGTCAACCGATGACACCGTCTCCACTGCCCTCCACTCTGCTCCCACTCTAAGGATTCATATGTCAGACTGCTCTTCATAGACTTCAGCTCAGCATTTGATACCATCGTCCCTCAATTACTGATCTACAAATTGGACGAGCTGGGGCTCAACGCTTCGAGGTGCAACTGGCTGCCGGACTTTCTGACAGGGAGAATGCAGGCAGTACGGGTCCGGCACCATCACTCTGAACACGGGGGGCCCCCCCTCAAGGTTGTCTGTTGAGTCCCATCCTCTTCACCCTGCTGACCTACGACTGCACACCGACATACAGCTTCCAACCTCTTCATCAAGTTTGAAAGGGGTCCGTGCACCACCCGATCTGGCCAGGTGGTGCACGGAGAACAATCGCTCCCTAAATGTGGACAAAAACAAAGAGATTGTTGTGGACTTCAGGAGGGCGCACTCCCAGCATGCTACCACAGCACCGAGGACCTCTCCTGGACCAGCAACACCTCATCACTGGGCAAGAAAGCTCACCAGCGTCTCTACTTCGTGCGCAAGTTGAGAAGAGCCAGAGCCCCGACCTCCATCATGTGCTTGTTCTACAGAGGGACCATAGAGAGCATCCTGACCAACTGCATCCCTGTGTGGTACGGAGCCTGCACCGCATCCTGCCGCAAGACTCTCCATCGCATAGTGAGGGCAGCTGAGAAGATCATCGGAACCTCTCTTCCCTCCCTGCAGAACATTTACAGCACCCGCCTCACCCGCAAAGCCATCTGCATAGCGGAGGATGCCACCCATCCATCACACAGCCTCTTCACTGCTGCCATTACGGAGGAGTCTGCGTGCCAGGACTAGCCGACTCAAAGACAGTTTTATTCATCAGGCTGTCAGGAATCTGAACTCGATGCGCACTCTGCCCACTCTACCTCTTCTGTCCTCTGCCCACCTGAATCTGACGCCCCACATACATGCACACACACACACAAACCAGATTCCGGGTCGCACCAGCCACTTTAGCAGCATTGGGGTTTTGTCATCTAATTTATATTATATTTGCCTTGGTTCTCTGACCTTGACTATGTTGCACACGTCACCTGATCTTTGATATTGCACATTCAATTAATACTTTTTATACTGTGTCTATACCATAGTTTTATTTAGCTTTTTATATTGATATTATTTGTACTGTCTTTGTAGCACCGCGGGCCCTTGAGTACCGTAATTTCAATCCTCTGTATGTTAACGCATATTGAAGAATTGACAATAAAAGCACCTTGACCTCAATAGTTATGATACACCACTTTATCAATGTATTGCATACTATGTCATGAACTTGTTTGTTGCATGCGAGAGATATATGTACGTACATACATAATGAGACGCATGTACGTAAGCAGTCGCAATACCATCACTATAGCCATACGACATTTTTGTATCATGTCAAAAAATACAGGTATTACCATGGACTATATGATACAGTCGCTTACTTACACTGCCACATTCTCCACGTACTGTATGAGTTGTACCTTTTTCATCCCGGTAACATTGCATTATTCAAACGATTATTGAAATGTATGAATTGATTCAGGATTGCTTACATCTGCATCGTGATGCATCTAAAAATGTATTATTTCTTCCAATCCTAAAGAGGATCATCACTTTTTGTATGCATTGTATTTATTCCGGAACATTCCAGTAATTCTTGTGTCCAATTAGAAAGTAGATTTTATGGCAGCAGATGATTTTCTAAACCACAATCAAAACCTAATTAGAGTTCCGTGAATTCCCATAACCTAATAGTTTTTCAGCTCAAACGAGAGAGTGCCTGGAGTCAATTTTGACACCAATGTGTGGACTTACTAATGCAAATTGGTCGTAGACCTGCATGAGGTCCTCCATCCTGTGTTGCTCCAGCACCACAAAGTCATCCAGTGTGGCACTGCCTTTCCGGGCACAGTCCTGGCAGTGAACCACGTACTGCTTCTTGGACAGGAGCTCACGGCGCACAAATAACAGGTTGAACACCTCAACCTGAAGAGCATGCACCACACACAGACACAAATGAGAAAGGGTCTTAACCTGTATTGCACTTTTATTAACTGCAACGTACTTAATGTCATCTTATTCACACAACGGTGAAATAATTGTGTATTGATAGTGGCATGTGTTGCGTCTGATACTGGTGGTTTAGGATCTTGCTGAAAAATGTATTAACATGAACCACCTGTAACCTAGTTTGAGTTGAGAAATGACCACTCTACCACCCAAGCAGACCAAGCTACAATAGCACGTGGTCAGTGGAAGAAGTGACATTAGCTGAAGGTAGCACACAAATGCTGGAAGAACCATCGCTGTGTTACGAACCTCACAGATGGTGCAGTAGTGGGCCGGTTCGTCTCTGGTTCTGTTCCTCAGCAGTGTTTCTTTGCCAGCTGTCGCTAAGGCTTCCTTCACCCACTGGCACTGCTTCAGCGTCCGCAGCAAACAGTACCTGTGAAGAATGTGTCAGATGGGAAGGTTCTGGTAAATATCGTCAAAGAAATTAATCTCAACTGTAGAGAAGTGAAATGTGTGATAGGCTGACTCACTTGATCATCTCAAACAACTTGTGATCAGACACCTTTATGTTGCGTGCCATGTTCCAGGAGAGGTGCACCATTGGAACCATGGATTTCACACTTTGGAGCTTATTCCACTCATAACGCTCCACGGCCAACTTGTATTGATGGGCTTAAAAACACAGTCAAAGCAACAGGTCAGATAAGATACATTCATTTACAAATCCCAACTCCAGTGCAGTTTGGACGTTGTGTAAAATGTAAATAAAAACAGAATGCAATGATCTGAAAATCCTTTTCAACCTATATTCGATTGAATACACTACAAAGATATTTGATGATGATGAACGTTAGTTTTAAAAAAAAATATTCACTCATTTTGAATTTGATGCCTGCAACACATTCCAAAAATGCTGGTACAAGGGCAACAAAACAAAAATGGGAAAATAACCAGCCAGCAAGCAAGCAGACTAGCATCTCTCCAACAACTAGTTGCTTTTTTTACATTTTGGTCCATCATGGGTCTTGAACCCGTGATCTCTGATTCTAAAGGTCGAGTCCTTACAGATTGAAAAAAAAGTACTTCAAGAGTGTTTTCTCTTTGCGCTTAAACTTATTCAAGTAATTATTTGGAGGACCATTGACATTTACTTGAGTCATATTAACCTAAAGTAACAGTACACTTAAGTAAATTTTTTGCAACTACCCATGTATGGCAAATGTAGGCTTCGTACATACACGAATGGTTTCCTGTGGCATGTCAATATTAAACACCAGCTGCTTTGTATTAAAGTTGCACCTGCTGAGTGTAAAACAAAAACGGTGCAGGTAATGTAAAAGTAAAGGTAAAGTGTGTTGGAAAAGTCACATAATGTAGTGAGGAAATAGAGGCCAATCAGCTGAAAAAGGTCAATAATCAGCTGGAAAGCACAAATGTCATTGTAAAGGTCACACTGTATGAGAAACAATTTTCCTTTACCAAGTTTGAGTTCAGCAAGAACTGCTTGCTTTGTGGAAAATTAAAAATCTAGAGCTGTTTTTTTTTTCTGTCTGAGTGCCATTGAGCTGCCATACCTGTAAGTGGTCCAACGTTCCAGGCGATGTTATTGCACCAACCAATGGCCTGGACCCAGTGAACGGTGCCTGTGTTGAGCCAAACCAGATCACCCGGGCGCTGGATGAAGCGGTATACGGGCACATCAGCCTCATATAGGTCCTCCAGATTTGGCCACCAAGAGCCCATCAGGAAGTTAATATTGTTCCTGTGGGCGAGAGTGATAAGTACAGAAAAATGAGGTTGAATTGTTCTCCCATTGTTATCTGGAACAAATAGTAACTCAGAATGGGGCCTTACTTTTCACAGAAGTTGCTCATCACACCCCAGTAGGCCTCTGGTACAGCAAACCATTCACAGTCTCCAGGTCCGATGTTAATGTTGACTGAGCAGAAGTTGTTGGGCTCCTGGTGACCTGGCAGTGTGGGAAGAAAAAAAAAACCAACAAAAAAAATATCACTATTGCCCTTAATAGCCACATCCACCTTAGCAGAAGAAATAATAGACATGATCGATGTGATTGCACTAACCCGCTATCCGGCTCCCCGGGACCTTCATGTACAGCTGAACAGTGTTCATTCCCAGTATGGTGTGGCCCACGTGGCTAAGCAAGTTGCCGGCTGATACAACACGAGCGAATGCTGGCAGTTTACTGAGTTCCTGGAGCTGTTGCTTCCACCTGGTGGGAAGAGAGGAAAGTGTGTTTAAAGGCAGATCACAATTAAATAGGCCGCAGACCAGCTGGCCAAATTTGAGCCACACTTACTTCCTTTCATCTGACACGTCAATGTTTGTTCCAAACTTGATGTGCTTTAAGGGTCCTCTTCTTTTGCGCACAACACTGCCAAATGACAAGCATACTTCCTCAATGACTCTGGCAGTTGTCAAACATTATATTATAGAAACATTAGTAAATGAAAAAGTTTCTGGAGTGTTCTGTTTCTTATCTCTCGTACCTCTCTGCTACTGGCTCTGTGTCACAGGGTTCTTTGAGTGCCTTCTTTTCATTTTCCTCCTGAAAATTTTGACATTTGCATTATATGTGACATTGGATATTTATTTTTCATGACTATTTTCTTTACGAATGAACATAATGATCCTTGTTGGGTGTGTCATCTTGTCACTGACCCGTAGGGACTCTTGGAAGGAAGCAGCCTGATACTGCGCATACTTGGCGATGGTTGTATGGGCTCGAGCACTTTCACAGCGCCACATTTTCTTGGTGCCCGTCACATCCCAGTTTTCATCCGCAGGTTGTGACAGCTGCGTCCACACTTCCACCAAGTGCTCCGGGTTGGCCTCAACCAACGTCTTTGTTGAGAAAAGGCCCAGGTCTGCAGATAACCACCAACAACCAGATAAACGCTCAGTGACAAATACATCTCTTTCGGTTGGCTGTTGCATGTGCATGTAGCCATTTGGCTTAATGCACAATATCAGACAGTAATTTCAATATTTACCCAGTTTGAGTGCTCCAGCCAGTCCTCTGATGACAGTGACAGGATTGGAGGGATTTGTGCAGAACTGGTGCAGTGGTGGGAAAAAAGCATCTCTTTTGTTCTCCAACTGGTTCAAACAGGAAACAGGATGGCAAGAGTATTACTTAGAAAAATATTCTCACACTGTGTTCCAAATTATGAGGAATCTGGGATTTAAGTAAAAACGTTTAGTTTTCACTTTTCTGTGGAGGTTTTGACAATTTTTTTGATTACTGATATCAATATCAAACAAGTTTGATAATTATGTTTCCAACTAAGCCTAATGAAAGGGAAATTATTTGAAGTTGTGGCAAATCATCGAGTGAATCACAGTTTTTATGCATAATGGGGGGGAAAAAAATTCTATTTGCTTATGAAAAGCGTGAAATAGTCCAATGCGTTGCAAAAGGAATGAAAACATTGGGCATTTAATTTGACTCCAAGAAAACAGGTTTAGTATGGAATACAGGGGGGGGGGGGGGGGGAACGAAACAAAAAAAATAAAAAATAAAGAAAACAGCTGGAACTAAAAGGTGTATTCAGGAAAGTTTCTGTGAAAGACCAGCTGTTAAAGGCCACTGATCTGAAGCTACTTGTGTTTCTGGAGACCCCAAAAAGTCTCAATGCAGGATCCTGCGACGCTTGCAATCATGCATGAACCTGTATTTTGACCACCCCTAACCACTTGCACAAGGAGGAATGTTTTTATTTTTGTTTCAAGAATACAAATTAAGCAGTTTTTTTCCAGTGATGAATGGAGTTGTGGATGGTTGGTGGATAGCCACCATGTTCCAACAAGATTCAATCAAAATCCTCAAGGATTTGGCGGAGTGATGTTTTGGCCTGGAATAGTATGGAAGTTAGATGGTAGGCCCCCTTAGGGTGCCTGAAGGTATAAAAATGATCCCTGCAAAATACAGTATGTGGTGTTTCTAACCTGGGCATTGTAGAAAAAAAGAACAACCTTCTGCAGTAAAATATCTATCCTGCAAGAAAACGCACAAACCCATGCAGTGAAAAATACTGCAATAGGTATGAATCAGATCTGGGCAAACTACAGACTGCGGGCCTCATCTGGGTCATCTCGAGTCTCTGTCCGACACTTGCAATGTCTTTACGAAGTCATAAGAACCTGTGGATCATCTTTAAAATAAGGATCTATGAGAGTGGATTGAGCATATTTCCAAACAACAACTCTGGGAGGCAATCATCAGCTATATGTGGAATGTCACGTGACCAAACCCGGAAAACAGATTAGCAGACTTCCTGCTGTATGCTGCAAAAACGGGCATATCTACGGGTTGGTGACATAATAGTACGAAGCCGTACTTGCTATATTGTGTTTTCTTTGTGGCTGGTGTCTTCGGACAACAGTTAAATACAACTGTATATAATTTATTTATACAAATATGATATGTACGTACGTAAACATGAACAAAGCCTAAACATCGGGCATTGTCATCTTTGGTGGCTCTGTGGTGACATCTTGTATAAAACAAAAGACACTGTAGACATTTAAAGATCCTACAGGTGCTTTGTCCCAGACTCCTGCTATTGAAGCACTTCTTCCGGCACGAGCAAATGGCGGAATCAATTTACCAGAGTCGGAAGATGTGCTTTCACCTGCTTTGCCGAATGCGGAAGTAGGTAGTGCATACAGCCTTTTCTTGCATCCTCAAATAATTTACAGGCAGAAACTAACCATGGATTAAAATTTTAAAGTATATGTTAAATTGTAACTTGATTGTTTTTTTGTTGAAATAGCATTTGTATTGTTATTTAATGACAGAGATCTTCACAACCCTTTTTTTTTTTTTTTTTTAAAACTGTTGTGCATGAATTGTAACATTGTATTCTGAGGCTTTTGCAAAAAATAACAAATAAATAAATTAAAAACTGTTGTCATGAGGGAAGCACCAATACCAGTATTGATAAGTCTGTAGTCAGACTTGGGGAAAAAATGCTCCGTTAGGAAATTGACCCTGTGACTGCAAATTATGCTCTGAAAAGTGGATGATGAACTCCGCTCGGTGAGTTGCGGTGGCGGATCTTCTGGCAAGCACCAAGTTTCTTGAGCCCCGTCACCTGCTCTGCACTGCTTGGCTCTTGGCTGAGCTAGCCGCGCTCCCGCCAGGAAGCTGCAGTGGAAAAAACCGAATGGGCACTGCTGCACGGCACGTCAAGTTCAGAGAAGTGAGCAATGGTGTCAAAGTATAACTTCAGTTTTCCTTTCAGTTTTGTTTTGTAACTTTATTACTGCTATTCTTAAAAATCAGTCTTGTATTTCTTTTTCCTCACTTTATTTTGTAGTTAACACAGAGGAAACATGGCATCCTCCCAGATTCTGCGTTCTTTTTTGTCTCTTATTTTGTAGTCGCCGTCTTGTTGTTTAAAAGTTTGCAAACTGTAATAGTGCATTACTGCCATCCATTGATCTGCAATTATTGTTTTGGTTAATTTTCATAAAACAAGCAAACAAAAAAAATCTTAGATTTTCTAATTATTTTATATTGTCCTGTTGTCCTCAAAAATTAAAATAAATGCAGAAATAGTTCCTCAGTTACTCCCTGGGTATTCACTTAATATCAAGCTATCATGTGGCACTTTTCACCACAAAAGCTATTTTTCTTTTCTATACTCAGCTTGATAGGTACAGTTGATAACTTCAATAAAATAATGTTTCCTTATACACAGACATGGTATCTTCTTTTATTTAGCAATAGTTCTTCATGTACTTATACTTCTCTTTCATCTATCATACTTCACTTACTTTTACTTCACAATTACATTAAATTAGGTCCAATTCATTACATATTTTACATTCCACGTTTTCATGTTCTCCATAATATAAAGTTTCATTTATTCAACACCGAACTTCTTGTCTCCTCCCACTAAAGGGTTTCAATTATCTTCCTTTACTTCATTTTTATCTACAGTATGCACTACTTTTACATAGTGCCCAACAGTGTTCAGGCTGCGACACCACATAACAGAAATGCCTAGCGTAACTGGTCACATTTAAGTGGAATGTGTGGCAAGACTATGAGGAAAAACATTGTTGGATGGTAAAATGCCAGTAATTACCAGTTGTCACTCTAAAAAGTGTTTTATTTGAGTGAAACGGATGCCATGTTCAAGAAAAGTTAGTCTTTTTGGACAATATTTGATTAGAATAAAACATTTTCATCACAATTGCAAGACATAATGCCATTATCGGGTATGAGTACTCTGTGTCAGCGAGTATTCAAATAAGTACTTGTATTCGGTCTTAACGCGATATCGGTTTATATCTATTTGTCGTCATTTGTGGTTCTTAACTCAAGTATTATAGATTTTTTAATTGTTCATTAAAACTGTATTCAATATAAAATTGCATAGACTTGAAAGAAGATGAACAAAAACTGCAAATGCATAATCATTTAGAACACAGTGAAGATGCATCACAATGCATATATGAGCAATTCTGGAAGTGCAATGAGGGCCACACACAGCCAATGGGATGGTTGCAAGTGAGGAAAAGAGCGGTGCCAGGTCATACCATCCACGATAACGGTACTTTTTTTTTTAACACGATACAAAAATATGCTGAAATTGTCAATGAAGAGTACATCCTCGCGTGCACAAAAAAAAAAAAAAACAGTCAAGCCAAAGCATGTCTCAGAGAAAACCAGCAGCATGTTGGACTCCATTGAGGACGATATTGTACTGAAAAGGGCAATGACTTAAGGACCTATGTGGTCTTCATGGTCCATATTTCACCAACAAGCTCTATGTATTTTTTGTTCAAGAAAATGAAACTCGCAGTCATTTCCAATGATAATCATTTTTGGAGCAATTGTTAAGTACAAATTGCCTTTGGAACGCCCCGCTTTCATCTCCAAAATAACCCCCAGCCCACCAAATTTTTTTAAACAAGTCTTCCAATATGTTTCACAGTCACAATTTTCATTCATTATTGTATTTAAAAAAAAAACACAGACTTTCAATATAGGTAACACTGCAGAATACATATAAATTCAATGAGGAAATGTAATCTGCGCCTGCTATTATGCCCACATTTTGGACATGTCAGCCTGTCACAGGCTGATTCGTGCAAAATGTGGGCAGGCCAAAATCTGCCTGAAAATCAAATATTTATCATAAAACGAGCCTAAAATAACTACTGAGTCAATTTTGGGAGGAATTTTTTTCTGCAGATATCATTAAGTACAAACCTATGGAATAAGTGCCAATGTTCTCAACATTAAAGGTGCCATATTTTACCAAACCAACTTTATGTAGTATTTGGGATGTAATATTGGCTTTATGGTGCCTCAGTAAAGATGTGAAATATGAATTAAAATTGTCCACGCATTCCCGAGTTCCAGATGTTTTTACAGAAAAATGCATCCAAACTAATCGGGATATACTTCATCATGCAACAAGACAATGGACTTCATCAGGGGGAAAAATGGGAAGGTCTTAGACTGGCCAAGTCAATCACCGGACCGTAACCCAATAGAGCACAGGTGTCAAACTGGTAGCCCAGGGGCCTGATCCGGCCCGCCACGTCATTTTATGTGGCCCGTGAGAGTGTGCATCAACTTTGTGTTTCTTGCTAAAATACCAAAATTGCAATTTGACTTCACTTTTAAAAATATTGAGATATTGCAAGCATGTTTTGTTACCAACCCCCCTTTTAAAATAAAATTGATTTATACTGTTTTATACAGTTTTTACTGGCTTCTGATTTCAAAAGTAATTACCCATTAATTTGCATATATTTAATAATATGAGGCAATCATAGGGGTTTGCAGCTGTAACGGCCCTCAGAGTAGAACCATAACGCGACAAAAATGAGTTTGACACCCCTGCAATAGAGCATGCATTTTACATCCTGAAGAGGAGAAACCCCCAGAAACAAACAAGAAAGAGGCTGCAGTGAAGGCCTGGAAAAGCATTTCAAATGTAGAATGCAACAGTCTGGTGAAGTCAACGGGTTGCAGGCTTGAAGCAGTTTTTGCAAGTAAGGGTTATGCCACCAAATATTAAATGTTATTCACTTTAAGTTGATTTAATAATGTTTGTTCCAATGCTTTTGCAACTTGAAAAGTGGGTGGCTTCAAACAAAAGGTGCTGTGTCCTGAGTCGTTTAGCGAATCTAGATGTAAATACCACGAAATAAAAGCTAGAATTCTGAACTTTTGTCTCATATTCATCTTTTGATCTTAAACCCAAATGTCTTCCGTATACAACAAAAACAAACGAATTGACCTTGCCGTTCCAATACTTTTTGAGGAGACGGTAAATAAAAGGGTGTATCCTTACAAAAAAAATGTATGTATGGGAATCAATGGGCCAACATTAGCAATCTCAGTGAACAACTGTCACGAGGTGTGTCAGATACCGTAATTTCTCGTGTATAATGCGCACCCATGTATAATACGCACCCCCAAAGTTGACCTCAAAATTCTGGAAAACCTTTCTACCCATGTAAAATGCATTTTTACAATGCATGATTTTGCTTCTACCCATATGATCAAAACATGAAGTTTGATCTGTCATGAGCTGCCCTGCAGTTCCATTGTTGGATCCTGGGTGGCGCTTTGCGCCCTCTCGCCCGCTCTTTCCCCTCCCCCTCTCTCTTTCCAGCACCTTCCTTGGCCATGCCATTTTGCTTCTACCCATATGATCAAGACGAAGTATTTACCGTAATTTGTTTGTTTTTTCAAAGAATTATTCTGAAATTAAGCACTTTATTGGAACACACAATACTTTTTTTTTTTACTTGCTCTTATTTTGAAATTCAGAGCCCTACTTTTATTTAGTAAATTAGAAAACACAGTTGTGCTCATATATTTGATTACCCAGGCAGAATTTGTAAGATGGGTACAATTCTTTAAAGAAAACACGAAGGACCAGATGAAACACGTTTAATTTTATTTTAATGGGATTAAAATTAAACGGTCAAGCATTTCAGAAAAGCATCATCATTAAACAAAACATAACCATAAAGAAATTAATAATGGTTGTCGTTCAGTCATATTTACAAATTCTGCCAGGCTATGTAAACTTATGAGCACAACTGTACATATATGTACAGAAGCGTATTGCATTCACTTGAATAAAAATTAAAAAAACTCCTGTTTTTCTGAGTAATTATTTTGAGGGCTTGGTTTTTTTAAATATTTTTTTCTGTTTTTCTGAGTATATATTTCTGTATTTCTGACAAGTTATTTTTTTCAGTTTTTCCATCTAATTTCTTTCCCGTTTTATGACTATTTTTTCCCGTTTTTCTGACTAATCCCCCGTTTTTATGACTAATAACAATACCACCTATGTGACTCAAAGACAGGAGTATCTCACAGTATCTTAAACCCATATCAAAATAAAACTTGATCAAACTAAATAAGCCGGTCATGTTTCTTACTACGTAGTCCGCAAAGAGTCATTTGCAGTTCGCAGGTTCTCACGTGAGTTTGATGTGTTTGATAACGCAGAAAAACAAATTAGTCAGAAAAACAGGTGGAAAAAAATAGTCAGAAAAACAGAACAAAATAGTCAGAAAAACAGGGGGTAAAACATTACTCAGAAAAACAGGGGGAGAATTGTCATAAAACAGGGGAGAGGGGGGGAATTAGACAGAAAAACTGAGAAAAATAATTAGTCAGAAAAATGGAAAAACATTTTTTTTTTTTGGTTTGTTTTTTAAGTGAGTGCAATACACTTCCGTATATGTGCAGTCATACGTACCCCTGTCATATTGGAATGAAAGGGTAGGCTACACCTTATTTATAACCACTAGGTGGCGGTGGGCTATTAGAATGAAAGTGTACACCTTTCTCATAACCATTGGGTGGGGGGCGGAATTTTGGAATGAACGTGTACAGATTTTTTTATAAGCACTAGATGGCGGCATACATTTATAAAATGTGAGAAAAAAAATCAATTTGCCCCTATATCCATGTATAATGCGCACTATTGACCTTTGACAATTTTTTTGGGGGGAAAATGCACATTATACACGAGAAATTACAGTAAGTTCCAAGACAAAAGATATTGTATATTTCAAAGCCAAACTACCCTTTTTCAGCCAGAGTACAAATATTTTTGAGTACTCGCCAATATGAAGTACCATCTTTTGATGATTACATCTTGTAGTTGTGATGAAAATGGGGTTTTATTTTAATAAAATACTATTCAAATGCGAAGCAAAACTTTTCTTGAAACAGTTTCACTTGACTAACAATTTTTGGAGTAACAATTTTAACATCCTACCTCATGTTTATCTAACAGTCTTGGCACACAAAATGAAGACTGTTACACAAGGCATTTTAGTTTGAAAATAAAACTTTGGCAAGACAACTGAAGTGATACATTATCACATCGCTTAGTTCTCTGTACTTGGGACTCTTTTTAAAAAAAGTGATAATCAGGTTCTTTTTATGAAGAGTATTATGTATTAGCTCTAGAACTGTCATTATGCAAATAATGTCAGCACAAATGAAGATCCTTGATTTAAAGATCCAGTTTCACTTGTGCATGTCCTTGTGTACTTGGATTTGCATGGCTTAATCTTCAAGATTATATAAAAATGGTACTGGCAGGATCAAACGGGTAGCCTCTAGGGCCCGTGGGCTGGAGAACGGCCAGGCCAGGCAGGCGATGCGGCTTTCCTGACGAAACCACAGCTAACTCGGCTGGAGCCGAACAGCGCGGATGGGAGCGGGCGATGGGGCTCAGGAAAGTCTGTGCTTGAGAGACGGCTTTCCACTGCAACTCGCGGGACAGTCGCCGCCTTAGCTGAGTTCATCATCAACCATTTTGCAGACCATAATTTGCAGTCGCTAAAAGTGTTGGCATCCATGCTAATCTTAAAAGTAATTCCACATGGCTGACATGGTGCCTACCCACCAGAGGGTATGTCAGGCTGGCGAAGTTTTCTCAGTGTTGTAGCATTGGAGCCTTTTTATGAGATCGAGCACACACGTACAGTATCAGAATGTCTTTAAACATTGGAAAAAGCTAGCAGTGGCTTTTTTCAATGCCAAGAATATTTGGGGGACAAATTTTAAATTTGAATTTCTCTCTACCATTGTATAGTGATACAATTTGTAGAAAACAGAGGTGGCTGTTATGGTAACTTATTTTAGTCATGGAGATATGGATCATTACATAGACTATTTTAAAAGGTAGTATGTAGTCACACAGTAAAGGAAAAATATATGAAGAAAATATGCACCTATTTGAAAATCGAAATACCAAATCAAATCGTGAGGTGGTGAGAGATTATCACCCTTAATTTATACAATGGCTGTGTGAAATAACAAATCGTATTAATAATATATCAAATATCGCAGTGCGAAAACAAAAACATCTATCGCAAAATATAAGCCTCTATCGATTATATTGTTATTTGGATGTGTTGGGTATTGGGTTAGCCCTGACGCTACAGTAATACAGTAATGTAGCATCTGAGATGGAAACACAAGAGTCATCTTTCTGTCACATCATCCTCGCGCCTCACTCTCCAGGTATGACTAAGGCCTGGTACACACAAAGATTTTTCCATTCTTAAAATATTTTTATCTGCTACAGACCCCAAATATAAAGATACAAAATCGGGCATTCAACAGTTTTGGTCGTCGTGTGTGTTGTGGTCCGAGAATCTCAACACAGCAGACCACACACTTAAGGATTCATTTGTACTGCCGATCTCGAAGACTCACGTGATCTCACATAATCACACAAAACCGAAGAACAAGAAAGTGTTCCTGAAGGTTGCCGGAGCCGAGAGCCTTGTAAAATGGCGATGTTCTCACAAAAAGGCTTGCTTTGGAAAATACTTCTTGGCTTCTGGGGAAACCATTTTTATACATAAAATGACATCGGGTAAGACATTTTTGTTTTCATTTACGGTCGCTTCCATATTCGTCAGTCTCGGGTGCTTCTTTGATTGGCTATATTCTGTTCCACGTCACCAATCTCGGCGTCATGGCTCGGGTGAAGTCGGCGTTCCCCATACACATGACAAGCTTTGGTCGTAAATATTGAACGTGTTTCATTATTTAAGATTGTTGGCCAGAACCTGTCTCGAACCCTAAAATCGGGATGAATCCACTCATAACACACATCAAACCTAAGGAATATCTTATAGGATAAACTTATAAGACTTCATATTGTCTTGAGTTTCACGTGCTTGGTTGGGAGGCGGCAAAATTGCCACAAAAACAGGCCGATTGTGTGTGTACCGGGCCTAATTGACTCAAGCTCAATCCAAATGTTACACTAATGTAACTGTTTGTTTAAGCGTGTGTTAATTGAGCATATCTGGAGTGTGGGGTGCAGGGAAGATGTCCTCAAGTGGCGACTGTTATATTACGTTGGTCACTTTGTGAACTGTGTTTAATTAATTCACTGCCATTGCTGGCTTGAGAAGTCAAATATCCATGTTAACTGGAAGGGCTGGCAGTGAATGAGTTAAGTTAGTCTGTTAAGTCCAGTTTGCATGCACTCCAAGAGAGTAGGAGCATGGGCTTTAGTGAGATAAGAGTGACCTTAGTTCTCCTACACTGCAATAACTACGCTAACATAGTATCAATAGTGAGTGAAGGTTAATGGAACTGCAGCAATGCTACTATTTTGCGGGAGCTTATTTACATCACATGCAAATATTTATGGAACTGCTAGAGGAGCATGGATGTAAACAACATTGGACACTCCATTACAATATACAGAACAACAGTGTACATTCCTTGAAAGTTGGTTGTACAGTGATTTTGCGTTTTCTATAAAACAACTTTTTTTTAAATAAACGGGGAAAATAGAAGAGAAAATTGCAATTGATTTCATGTAATTTGAAGGAAAAAATACGATACTGGGATATATATCGTTATCGGAACACAAATTATCCACATCGGATTGCACTAATCTATTCACGTAACTATATTATCTTTAGCTCAAAAGAGAGCAGACATGGGTCATGTGAATTAATCTCTCTGCTACTCACATAGATGCTGGGGGTCGGTGGGTTGAGCTTGTCTTTGGGCAGGGCTGGCGTGGGAGGAGGGGGCAGCCGTGGTGGCGGGCACTTGTCGAGAAGGATGCTGCTGTTGGAAAGCCCATTTTTGCCCAGGTTTCTGCACACACATGAATAAAATCAGGCAATTTTCCAAGAACAGTCTATTACAAATTTTGAATAATTTACAATTTTCTTGCAATTTGTTCAAAAATTATGATCAAATCCAAACTGAATAAAGCCACCCAATTTTTAATGAGTAAAACAGTCAATAAATGTAAACATTATGTGACGCAAAATATCTGCATAGCAACAACACGGCTACACAATTACGTAACCGTTTCTGATGCTTCAGTGACTGTAAAATTCCACTGGAGGGAGCCATCAGCAAACGAACATTTGCGACACATTTGTCTCACCTGCAGGCTTTCAGCACGTCTGTGGAGCTGGGGTAGATAGATACAGAGGACTGAAGATGATGAGGATGACGAAGAGGAGCCATGCGGAGGTGTGGCCTTGAGACCAGTGATAGCAGGCGGCTCGGCCTTCAGTGGGCTCCGAGAGTCCTCAGAGATCCCCCCTTTGCCATTACCGTTAACAGCTGGCGTTGTTGTTATAGTTGTGGCGGGACTATGGCTGCCTATCTGGGTGTGTTCTAAGGATTTGGGTGAGGGCGTGGCAGTGGATATGGCAGAGACAGGTGAGGAGGCAGCTGAGCTTCCCTGTGTGTTGGGGGTAGAGGGCAAGCCAGCAGGGTGGATGTTGTTGACTTTGTTGGGAGATGTCGTAGATACAGTGCCTTCTGTCTTTCCCTCACTCCCCTCTGCCCCCCCTGCCAGCAGGGCAGATAGTCTTGGATTGTCTGCGCTAAGGCTCTGCTTCTCACCACCTTCTGCCACTTTGCCACCCTCCCCCAAGTGGATAGCATAGGCCAGGCTGTCGGACTGCGCCACTTTGCAGTCAGCTGATGCCAATGGCGACGGCGGCAGGGTGGCCGCAGTGTTGCCATCTTTGGTAGCGGACACACCGGGTGCTGCCCCACTTGAGGTAGAGGAAGGGGGAAGAGAAGGTGGGGATGGTAGGTGGTTGTGCGCTGGCTGTTGTTGTGGCGTTGCAGCGTTGGAATGTCCAACCTGATTGTTGGACTGCAGGGGGGCAATGGAGTTGGGGGGATGCAGATGAGAGGTGTTTCCCTCGGTATTGGAGCCAAGAAGAGGAACGGACTGTTTCTGTGGCACCTAAAGGAAGGGGACAACCGTTGATTAAGACCACTAGAGGTGTGCAAAATAGTCTTAGGATTATCACTATTTTATTTATGGCAATGTTTTTTTTTTGTGCAGAAGCATTAAATTGCAGCTATCAGGCAGCTGCATTTGTAACGACTAGGGTTATCAAAGGTCCTACGTGGTCATACGATTGTTCCTAGACATTGAATAATAGTGTGACGATGCACCCAAACACCCGTCCGTCACTCTGTGACTCGCGCGCTCGCTCTCTTTTCTGCCGGGAGCGCGTGTCATGCGTTTGTTGTTCCTGCAGAGCTGAGCTCCGGTTAACTGCCTGGTCCCCACAGTTGTGTCCCGCGGTCCTACACGCCCAGAAACTTTTCCCCTGCTGCCTGGACCCTTTCCTCTTGTCCTGCCTCCCCCAAGACGTGGCGTCGGACCGTGGTCATGCCAACAGTACGCGATGATCAGGCAGGGTCTGGTCGGTGTCATACGTGTAGTGTGACCACTCACCCAATTTATGACACCATGTCTTGCAATCTGACATAGCGACTGTCATGAACGACAAGTCGTGTGGTCTGAGCTTGGCATAAGTAATGCATAAGTGACTTTTGTTCAACTGGCATGCACAAAATTCCCATACAAAGGCCTGATTACGTGGTGCTCAGTCAAGGATTTACTCTCCTTTTTGCCCTAAATCTTGCTGATGGCTCCAACCATCATAGAGTTGAAATTGTTAAGGGACATTCCATCAATATTAGTGGGGGTGTATGTAAAATTTTGACCCTGCCTAGACTGGCTTATATCCAGAGCAGGATGATAGATTTTATTGATGAAATCGAGTTCAACTGCCAGGACTATTTATTTATTTTTTTTAATCTATTTATTTTTAATTTATAGGTTTCCCGTATAGATCTTCCGTAGTTCAAAGAGCATCCCCTGCTGACATTTACTAATTACGCTAAAAAGATGGCATGCTGGCTAGTTCACCAAAGCAGTGCAAGTGTTGCCAACTTAGCGACTTTCCAGACCCCTCAAAAAAGCAATTAGTGAGTTTAATTCCGAAGAAATACGAGCAGAATCAGCTAGACATTTTTTTCCGTGCAACAAGAAACAAGCCCGGTGGAAGGCAATTACGTAGTCAAGTACATTTGCGAATATTGTTAGTGAGTGTATGTGTGTGTATACTATATACACACACACACACACACACACACACACACACTGTGTGACAGGAGAGGCAGGATTTTCAGAGCTTTCAGTGACACGCCCAGTGTCTACAAGCTGAAAGAATGTCTCAATTCTTTCGTATTTTGAATCCTGATTTCACATACTTTGCAATTTTTTTATTTCATTCATTCATTGTTAGGCTTATCAACAAGACTCTTGTCTGTGGTGGTAAATTTACAAGACATTTTTTCCTCCTGTACTGTTGCACTTTAACTGTTTCTTCTCATTCCTCTCTTCGTGGCTATCTGCTTCTTCCAAACAATCATCCCATGTTTTTATGGTTCAACAAAATATAATACACTACAGTATATTGTATGTGGAGCCTCAAAACCCCATATGGGGTAGTGGTTTTTCCATTGCAGTACACCGCTTAGATGTTTTTAATTGCGTTGTGTATGACAAAGAGTTGCTGACAGTAAAGTTTTTGCGATGCTCCACTTCCGTCGCTTCTAGTCGTGTCCCTCGGCGTACGGCGGGTGTTAGTAACTATTATTAATAATTATACAGGGTAACTACTGATGCACAAACTCGGGAAACTAAAATGGTGAAGAACAGTGTAACACTATATGTCCACAATTCAGTACTACGTAGTTGTCAGTCTTTGCACAGGTTTTCAGCAATTCAAAAATGTAATGCATTTCGAAACAAATCTCTAAATTTGCTTCACAGGGTCTTTAATTTATCAAGGATCACGCTGTTTTTTCCCCCCCAAGATGAAGCTCTTATTTTCTTTTTATCCTCAAAATAAAAATAAAAATTATTTCTGTGGAAATTGATTGAGAGGGAAAAAAAACAACTAAAATTTTGTTTGAAATTAAGATTTGCTTTGAATAACATATATTGTCAATATTTCGTTTTTAATTATGTAAAAAGTACATAAAATAATCATAGGTAGGATATGGTGTGGCAAAGGTATAAAATGAATCATGATGATTCAAAGAAATCACTGGCACAGAGAGCTGAGGACTTACCTGAGAAGAGATAAGGTGCAGAGGGCGTGGCGTGGTGTCCTGTGTTTGCGTGCTTGTGCAGGTGTGAGGTAGTGCTGAGTCGTCGCTGCCGGCAGGTTGCAGGTAAGGCACATCTCTACTGGGCCCCGAGGCCGTAGGCCCCGGCTGATTATTATTATTACTACTACTACTACTTCTACTGTTACTACTACTGTTGCTTTCACCCACAGGAAGGGAGACAGAGTCTGAGTGTCTGTGTGCCCCAGGACCCACAGGCCCATTGGTCAAAGGTTGAGGGGGGCACAGGGGCCGATGAGGTCCCAGATGGGGCCGCGTGGGATGGAGGCTTGGATTAGGGGATGGGAGAGAATTGGCAGTTGGGCCATTGGGGAAGGAGGGCCGCACCTGACCTCCTGACGCATTCTGCCGCATCTACATGAAAAAATGAAGACCAACATGAACATTTAAGACTAGGTGTGACAGAAGAGTAGATTAGTGCATGACCATGATTTTTGCTAGCGTGTGCATTGCCATAATTTTTACCTGGTGCTGCTGCATCATGGTGAACTGAGCATCCAGCTGCTCCAACATCTGCAGCTGTGTGGGCTTCAGGCTGGCTCGATTACTCCGTAGTTGTTCTAACAACTGCAGAGAACAATAGCAAAAAGAAATTTAAAAAAGCGATGGAACCTGAAGTGAGGAATATAAAAAGGAATAAGCGCAATGACCAACCTGCAACTTCTGTGGGGAGAGGTACCAGTTGGGAACGGGCTGCTGCACTGGATTAGTAGCCCAGGAATCTCCCTGTTTAAAAAATAATGGAATAGCACACGTTAAGCGAAATAAAAAGTCAAATCAAAGAATAAGCATGCGCAAAGACTTACGGAGACAAGCTTTTACCTTGGCAGGGCTGGAAGCTCGCTTCCTTTTGGCTGGGCAGGACTGGTCTTCTGCTTGGCCCAGTGCAGCCACGTGAGGCGGCAGAGACTGACCTGCACCGCTACCCTCTGCAGCATGGTTGGGTTTACAGGCCTGGAGGAGGGGAGAAAACGGGGAGTAGCGCAGGTAAAATGAAACAAGGGAAAAGTAAAGAGCAAGCGGAGGAAGGGTAAATGTAACAAAAGACCATTGAATAATGGTTGGAAAGGAGCAAAGCGCAGATAAAAAGATAAGTGGAGAGAAAGATGCAGAAAATGGGAAATCAGGGAGGAAAAAGAAAATAAAAAATCATTGTTAAACAGTAAGTGAAGAAGAAAAGCAAAGCCAAGCAGAGGATTGAGAGTAAGACAAATGGAAAAAAGAGACAAATGTTGATATTGAAATAATTGTAGCATGTTTAACTGGGGCTAAATGGTTATTAAATCATGACATGTTTTACTGATGCATCACAGTGCCATAGCAGCCCTGGGTGGAAAGAGGGGTTCTGGTTCCTGTAGTAGGCAAAGTTGGAGCTGTTGCAATGACTAAAAGCAAACGGAATGCATTCAACAGTACAATAGGTACAGCTGCCCTCTAACAGAGAAAACATCAGGCTAGTGTACAGCCATGCTATGTCATCACCAGAGTTGTGTGAATTTCTTCTCCCTACAGATTCTAAAACATGAAAAAGACACAGTGAACATTGTGAAATGATATTAAAGGATCATCTGGACCCAGTGAAAGATCTTAGTCAACACATCAATGCACAGTCCAAAACACAACGATCATGCACAAACAAACACTACAACTTCCTACTGTGAAACAGGTATAAATCAATAAAAGAAGTGATGAAACACTAGGGGGCGATAGCGGAAAGAGACTGGAGGCTGAACGCAGCACAACCTCACTGATGGCACCCAAGCCTTGTTACAAGGTCAAATGAGAGTGACAATTATGATTGCAGCCGCTCGACTTCAGAGTTGCAGCTCTTAAATTTGTCACTGTTTAAAACAGATGAGGTGAAGTTGGCCCCTTAAACAGATTTTTCGGCAAAGTGCATGGCGCATGTCTTGTTATAATACAGGAGGTGGTGATGTGAAGGAGTGGGGAGATTAGTGTTTGACTTGAGCGACGAGAAATGGGTGAAGTTGAATAACTACTGGAAAGAAAGGGGGTGGGAGACTGAGTAACACTTGGCGAGACTCCCTCATCATCTAAATAATAGGCGCTGTGAACCAGCTGTGGCCGACAAACTGTATTTGAAAGTGCTATCCCAATACGCATTTAGAAGAGAAACTCAAGCAGTGGCAGAAACAGACAACAATTTTGCAACTGTACATCAGCATAGGAGATGGAGTTCAAGCACAAGTGTTACCCATTAGTGTGCACAACAGTGCATGTGTTGACAGGCGTGACGGCGTGTACATTAGGATTATGTGTTTTGAGCGTCTCGGGTCAAAGGGGAGGGATCTGGTCTCTCACCTGCTGTGGCGCACTGCTCAGGCCTCCCTGCCTGGAGGTGAGCTCAGCCGGGATTGGTAGACTCCATGCCTCCTCAATAAGAGGGAGCATTTTACTTTTACTCTGTGGGCTACTGAGCTGGGGGTTACTCAACTGAGCCTAGGGGAATGGAAAACGACGTGAAAAACCAAAAAAAAAAGAAAAGAAAAACACAAAAGGCTTTTTTGCTAAAATTAAACAAAAACAAAACAAAAACGATGACCTCGAAATAATAATAAAAAAAAAAAAAAAGATCAGCAATGGTACAGGCAGGTTACAGCACAAGTGAAGCAGAGTCTTGGAGCTGCATGGCCATGTGTGAAAAGGGTGGTTCAAACGGGGAGGTAGCATTTGCATGACACTCAGCAACAATAATCCCAAACATGACCCTTAAGGACCGCCGCTGTGTCGTTTTAATACAAATTAGTGGGACTGTGACTCATGCACAAGGTAGAAATGACACTGCTTTGAGGAAATGTGAAAGCAAATATAGAAATGGCATGACATGGCAACTGTCAGGACCCCAGATGATGACATGCCAGCTGTTTGTTTAGTCATAAATAAAGTGGCCTTGAAAGTAAATGCCTCCTGATAGTATTGATGTTGGGATTAATTTGTGTTACTAGAGATTACATGGATTTTTTGTGACATTTACTGTAGCTTTTTGGTAAAGTAGCGTTTTTTACAGGTCGGTTTACTACATTACATTATAATGGCTAGTCAACATTATTGGTGTCCAAATCAATTAATGACAGCTTCCGGAGCACATGTGGCTGGCTGCATTGCCCTGTCACTATAAATTGCTGCACATCTCTCGCCACCCACCTGTAGGCATTTGATTCGGTGGGTCAACATGGTGGCATTGGTGCATGCCTTGCTGCGTGTGGCGTTGATGTAGCACTTGATGGCATCATGCGGCTGGTTGCACGACTCATACAGTGTGCCCAGGTCCATCCAGGCGGCAGCATGGCTGTGGTCCAGCTGCACAGCACAAATGTAGGCCTGCAGTGCATCCATGGGCTGGTTCTGCTGCTGATACAGCACTCTGGGGCAAGACAGTGAAGAACAAAGTGTGTGAAGAGGTTCAGCAAAGAAAGTGATATATATATATATATATATATATATCCCACAAGTTTCAGATGGAGTGCACGGAACCCTTCTTAATTTGAAAAATAAAACATGGTTTATGCGGCACGGTGACCGACTGGTTAGCACATCTGCCTCACAGTTCTGAGAACCGGGGTTCAAATCCCGGCCCCACCTGTGCGGAGTTTGCATGTTCTCCCCGTGCCTGCGTGGGTTTTTTCAGGGAACTCCGGTTTCCTCCCACATCCCAAAAACATGTAGGGTAGGTTAATTGAAGAATAAATTGCCCATAGGTGTGAATGTGAGTGCGAATGGTTGTTTGTTTATATGTGCCCTGCGATTGGCTGGCGACCAGTTGAGGGCGTACCCCGCCTCTCGCTCAAAGATAGCTGGGATGGGCTCCAGCACGCCCGCGACCCTAGTGAGGATAAGCGGAACGAAAGATGAATGAATGAATGAACATGGTTTATTTCAAATTCAAAACAGGTATATATTTTATTGTCTGTGTAGATTCTCAGTCATCCAGGTCATGTACAAAATGAACCACGCATCAGTTGCACGCAAAATCACTGTGTTAAAGAAAACCCACAAAACATGAATTTCACACAAAAAAACAAACTCAATTCAATGAAAATGTACTGCAAGTGAATGTGAATTTTGCTGTTGCCATTCCTCGTGCTATGTGCCACTCTCATAGAGGAACGGCCTTCGTTGTTATAATTCACAACAAAGTCTGTTCCCTTTCTTTATATTATTTCTACATTGCTCGAAAAGGGTTAATTGGTTGGATGAGCTGTCTGACGGCACAGTAATGCTACTCAAGTCAACTGTATCGTTGAAATGTTGTTAAATAAAGATGGTTTAAAAAAAGAACAAAGCATTTCAACTCCAGACGCAGCGCCGCAATGATAAACGGCAATTTTGACGCTCCTTTGCATTTTGAACGGCATGAACAACGCATTCAAAATGCAGTGTAAAAAGGCTTTTACGGATAAAGCACGTACACACACACACGCGGTGTGTGTCGAGTCCTCCGTCGAACCCCAGCGACTGCCTCACCGAACCCCTGGGGTTCGATCGAACCCAGGTTAAGAACCACTGCACTACACCCAATTAAAAAACACATTATGCTATTAAAACATTTCTCCATTGGCTACCTGCTACACATCGTCCCACCCTGCACACAAAGCCATAGAAAACAGTCTTTTGTCGACGTCATTACATAATGCAATGAAATGCAATTGTAAGGGGTATTTTCCACAGTAACTTCGCTATATATATTATATACACACACACACACACACACACACACACACCAGAAAGTATTCAGAAAAGTACTCTTTGGCCCGGAGAACACGAGGTCCACAATTTCCAAAAACAATTTGAAATGTAGACTTCGTCGGATCACAGACCACTTCCACTTTGCATAAGTCCATCTTAGATGAGCTCTGGCCCAGAGAAGCCGGTGGCGTTTCTGGGTCTTGTTGATAAATGGCTTTTGATTTTCATAGTAGAGTTTCAAGTTGCACTTACGGATGTAGCGTCAAACTGTATTTACTGATGATTTTCTAAACTGTTCCTGAGCCCATGTAGCCTTTACACATTGATGTCGGTTTTTGATGCAGCACAACCTGACGGATCGAAGGTCACGGGCATTCAATGTTGGTTTTCGGCCTTGCCGCTTACATGCAGTGATTTCTTCAGATTCTCAGAACCTTTTGAAGATATTATGGACCGTAGATGATGAAATCTCTGAATTCCTTGCAATTGTACGTTGAGGAGCATTGTCCTTAAACTGTTCGACTATTTTCTCACGCACTTGTTCACAAAGAGGTCAACCTCGCCACATCTTTGCTTGTGAATGACTGAGCAATTCAGGGCAGCTCCTTTTATACCCAGTCATTGCACCCACCTGTTCCCAATTAGCCTGTTCACCTGTGGGATGTTCCAAACAGGTGTTTAATGAGCATTCCTCAACTTTCTCAGTCTTTTTTGCCACCTGTCCCAGCTTTTTTGGAACGTGTTGCTGCCATAAAATTCTAAGTTAATGATTATTTGCTAAAAACAAAAATTTTCAGTTTGAACATTTAAATATCTTTGTAGTGTACTCAATAAAATATAGGTTGAACATGATTTGCAAATCATTGTATTCTATTTTTATTTATGTTTAACACAACATCCCAACTTCATTGGAATTGGGGTTGTAATAAATACCGTATTTTCACAACCATAAGGCGCACTTGAAAGTCTTAAATTGTCTCCAAAGTGGACGGGATGCCTTATAATGTGCACCGAGTTCCAACATCTATAAATGTTGTTGTGTGATGAGCGCTCCACTTGACTTGTGTGTGTTTTTTTTTTGTTCTTGTTTTTTTTTAGCATTTACTGCCGACACGCTGCTTACACACAGGAAACCCGGACGTGGCTGAACACAGCTTTACTAAGACTAGGAGGCAGCGCCGGGCGAGTTACGCCACAACTTGTGAATGGATTGTGGATGCTTGTTCGAGCTTTCGCACGGCAACGAGACTGACTCGAACCTGCCGTGTTTGATGAGAACTTGCCCAGCTGTTCATTTCGGATACAGAATATGAGGACCATGTATAATGCGCACTATTGACTTTTGACCCCAAAAAATTTTTTAGGGGGGGAGGGAGGATGTGCATTACACACGAGAAATTACGGTACATGGGTGAGCACACTCTTACCTCGCTGACTTAGTTGTACCGTATGTTCCATCTCAAAACCTACGCTCGCAAAACGCTGGTTTTGATGACTCCAAGAGCCGGAAAGAAGTCCGCAGGCTCTTGAGAATTTTCTATTTGGGCTCCAGTACTCTGGAATGCCCTACCCGCTGATATGAGTAGAAATGATTAAATCCCGACTTGACTTATTTCTACTCTTTGGCATTTAGTCAAAGTCAATTATATGTACAGTCGGCCTGTTTTACTGCCGCGGCAAGAGGGCTAGGGGACGTTAACTGAATGTGAGGCTGTTGCTGTTTGGGTTTTGCGCCGACCAAGTGGGACAAGACCTGAGGTATACCACTTCCCCCGAAGTCGTTGCCATGGAGGATTATGCTTTGACCGACTGCTTATCCTCAATAGGGTCGCGGGCGTGCTGGCACCTATCTCAGCTGACTCTGGGCGAGAGGCGGGGTATACCCTGAACTGGTCACCAGCCAATCGCAGGGCACATAAAAACAAACAACCATTCCCACTCACATTCACACCTATGGACAATTTAGAGTTTCCAATTAACCTACAACGTATGTTTATATATATATATATATATAGCAATATATATATATCGCTATCTATCGCTGAGATGATCATTGTGGCCAGTTAATGAATTTTAAAAGAAATTAGGTTAGATTTTGCTTAATTAATACACTGGTGCCTTGAGATACGAGACCCAACTTTTGAGTTCTTCAAGATACCAGCTATCGGTCAACCATTTTTTTGTCCTTGACTTGCAAACATAAAATGAAGACATAATTTGGATTATGCTAATTTCCATGTACAAAGTTATGAAGATATTAAGAGCCTAATGTAAACGTGGTGAAACTTGCAATCTACAATTAACTCATAAAATGATGTGACAATCAACAACAAACAAATACAATTCAAATAAATCAGCTGTTACCCTATCGAGCACCAGGTATCTGCACTGGCCTCGGATTTATCGATGGATTGCCGATAGGAGATGAAGGCATCCTGGACCTTTCCAATACTAGAGTAGCACCTGCAGGAGAAACCGGCTTTCAGGGATGTGCAGCTGACCAGAGAATATAGAGCAGCTTTCCACCAAGCCTTCTTTCACTTGCAAAATGAACATCTACGACATGAAAAGCTTCAACAAAGCTGCTGTTTGTCTAATGTATTCTAATCAAATATGTGATAAGTTTTTTTTTTTTATTAACATTTAACATTAACATTTTCTATTACATTATTAATGTGTAACGTCTCAGAAATAGAAGAAAAAATACATACTGGAAATTCAGAGGAAAAACATCCCCCCCCCCCCCCCCAAAAAAAAAAAAAAAGAAGAATTTAAAAACAATCTCCAGATAATCCTTTAAAAAAAGCTCAATGCAATAAAAACCTTCTTGGTGGAGGTAATACAACAGTTGAGCTACATGCATTTTGCTTCTGAGTGAGTTTACGATGATAAGCGTGACACATGGGTGCCCCCTACCTGCCCAGGAAGTACCATGACTGTCCAGAGTTGGGATCTGCCTCCAGAGATTTCTGCAGACACTGGATGGCATAGCTGTCCCTACTAGCTTTGTCCCCAAGCTGCTCCACTGTGTGATGCATCCAGCCTGGGGTGAAAAAAATGCACCCACAGGGAGTCAGTCACTGTATACCTCAGACAGATTGTAATGGTCCACGTCGACAAGCATCTTACCAAGCTGTTGCAGGGTAGTGGCTTTCACCTGTGCGGGAAGATCCTCTGTCTGCAGGAGGCTTTCATAGGCCTCCTTGGCAGCCCGATATCTCTTCTGGATGGGAGGAACAGTGCAGAGGTGTTGATAAGAAACTAACCTGGACACCCCTCACCCCCATGTTTTGCTTGTATAGCATGATTAAACAAATCATATCCACCCCTGTACGCCACTAAAATGCACCATAAAGCTGATACTCTCAGCGCAGAGGTATATTCTGATACAGCACAACATGCATTAGTGATACTGCTCAAGAGCCAGTGAATGTGACATTCCCTCTCTACAGAGAGACCATCAGCATACAAAAGAGGGGGAGACAGACGTTCTCGTTTCCGTGGCAACCCCGTCGATCGGCTCGGAATAATTTCCTATCCCCTCCCGCCCTTGCCACCCAATCACGCACCGTGATCCCCCCTTTCATCTGTCAGCACTTGGCTCAAGGAATAGAAAATAACGGTTTCTGTGACTACACTGGGTTACTGTAAAAAATAAAATATATATAAAAAATGTGGCAGCCCTTCACTTGAATTGAAAATAACTGCCAACAAAACAATGACTGTGTACTTGGGAGAGGACAATTGCGAAAGAAAAACACTTACCTGAATCTCATATAAATGAGCAATGTGGAACTGAACTGCAAGAGAAGAGAAAATAAAGTTAGGTTATTCAACAGTTAATTTAAGAAGTAGTCCACCACCACTTCCTTCTTGTCCTTGCATACTTTGCAAAGTTTTGCTGCAGGGTCAATAAATGCAAGCCCAAGGTTGACTGCCCACAATCTAACCGAGCAGAACGGTGGCAGCCACCCCAGCAGCACCTTCTTGTGCGTGGAGCACCGCAGTGTCTGATCTAAACTGCCTGAGTGACTCTCACCAGATAGAGCAAGGGAGGAGAGAGAGAGGGGAAGAAGGATGGGGGCTGCCCTTGTCGTGTGTGCGTATGAGAAGAGGAATGACACACACACACAGCCACACAAACAGTTAGAGGCTAGGAAAAAATGGATACGGCAGTCTCCAAGGTAACACATAGCAGTTAGGGGAGATGATGAAGAGTCCATGTGCCTACGAATATTCTACCCAGCCTAAACATTCTGCTGCATGCGTGCGTGCGACAGATGTTATGCAGTATATTCTTTGATTTTTTTTTTGTGAGGTGAAAGTATCCTTGTTCCAGTATTCATTGGCCATGACACCTTAAGATGCTTGGTGGTAGTCAGTAGCAACACTTTGCGTAAACAGATAACGATGGCTGAACTTACTTTCAGCTTTGGACAAAGTGCAGGGATTGGAGTCAATCAAAGCTAGCTGAAAATGCTGTGAGAGAACATTGGGACAGAAATTAAGAAAGGCACTTCAACTGCCTTCACTTGTTCACAGTCACATTGCAAATTAGAGCGTGGGCCTACCTTTAGACTTGACTCGTAGTCTGTGTTAACCTTGAACATGAGACCCAGTCGAAGGTGGATCTCCTTGGCACGGGAGAATCCCGGGTCAATATACAACACTTCCTGGAATGCTTTGATCGCCCTGGTGGAGGTAAGAAAGGTGGAAAAAAGCACGACTGTTTCAAGATGATGCAGAGAACTTCAACAATAAGAAAATGACGGCTGAGGTCAGAGTTGAAGCTTCCCAATTGTTCGTAAAGGAGACAGCATATGTAAGGGCAACCAAAGTACAGCTTAAGGAGTTTATCAGGAGGAAAAACTGCACACGGGCAAAACATGATCCAAATTGGAACATTCAACACCAACCTCATTTTTTTTTTTTAAGTTTTCCTTTTCTACCTCTACTATATTATTTTTTATACAATTTCTATAATTTTACAAATGTGTACCTCCCAGTAGAAATAATTTACAGATTTCATGTGACACATTACACAGATTCCGGTCTACAACATGTACATTACATTCTATTGGAAAACAGGAAAAGGAGAGCTATAAATCAGGTGGTGGTGTTGTGGGGCTGAGAGGATCATTCCACTGTGGCACTGTGGTGGTGCCTTGCCGAAGACGCAGGGTTCTCAAACAACTTATCCGGTATATAAAATGGAAGGATGGTCGACAGTGGCATTCGAACCTGATTTACTTGGCTACTGCTGCTCCCTGTATCAATTAATATATGCCATCTGGTGTTATCAATTTGGATGGTACATCCACAGCTGCAGTCGACTCAATGTTGTAATTACAATATGCTAATTCCTTGTAGGCAGAATGATTGAATAGTGGTAAGCAAATATGCCTCTGAGTCAAGGGGTTTTGGGCTCCAATCTCAGTTCAATTAGTTGGTGAAGACTCAAGGGGTGTACCCAACCTCTCATCCAAAATAAGATCGGATTGGGTCCAGCTCAACTGCAACCCTAATAAAGACAAGGACAAACATGGATGGATAATTCCTTGCAACTAGTGCCGTCCCAATAGAAACAGCGCTCTCATTCTCTCCCGCCCTAATGTTCTCTGCACTGATAATAACCTATAAACACATACAACTGATTAGTGTAAGCACGTCGCAGAGCTGGGTCGGTCACAAATTTCCAAATGATTTACACTGATTTCTGGACAACTAAATTTGGGATAATTTAGGACACAGTGGTATATAATCCATAATCCTTATCTGATTCTTACAAACTCATGCTCATTTTATTCATGTTTCAAACCTCGATCCAATGATATCCTCTAATTTGATATACGGTGGTTTGAAATTTTTAGTAACAAACCTACATCTTCGCTTGCATGGTAATTATATTATATATTTCCTATACAGTGTTCCCTCGTTTATCGCGGGTGTTATGTTCCAAAAATAACCCGCGATAGGTGAAATCCGCAGTCGGAAACTTTATTTTTTACATTATACTATGTGTTTTAAGGCTGTAAACCTCCCTATTAACATGTTCTCACATTTCTCTCGTTTAAACACGCTCAAAGTTCAAACCTTTGTGAGAAAAATAAGTACATTATTATTATTAATTTTTAGAAATAACTAATTTAATTTTAATGAACAACGTATGAGGTTGGAAACAAGAAATTATTAATTGTGACTCGCGCGTATTTCACGCTTCCTCTGACCGTCCCTCTTCGTACTGACGCCGCTCCGCTGTAGCGTCTTTTTCCGAGAGAAGAACATAGTTAGAGGTAGTTGTTGCCGCTCTTTTTTTCTTCTGGGCGAGAAGATTCTTATAAACACACATGCCACCTACGATAGTTAGCACCTTCCTTTGCCTTTTGGGTGCGACCGTAGGTGCCCTTGCAGCGCGTTTCGTCGACATTGTTGGTTATGTCTGGGAGAAAACTTGCAAACAGGAGGCACTTTCGAGTCACACTGCTAGCAATCGAACACTCATTTAAATTTAGCAAGCCGAACGCATTCTGTGCTGTACAGGAGACATGGCACGGAGGAGATGGATTCAAATTGGTCTACAGTACCATAGCCAATCAGGACGGAGAATACAATGCGGGTTTGTACGCTGTAAAAAACAGCATGCAAAATTGCACTGTAAAAATATCTGCGAAGTCGTGAATCCGCGATAGTCGAACCGTGAAGTAGCGAGGGTTTACTGTATCCACTATTAAAGATGCAAATTTACTCATTGTGTGAATAATAAAGGTTATCTTATGTTACAAATATTTTTAACAATTTATACTTTTAATCTTATATGGGGCGGCACGGTGACCAACTGGTTAGAGCGTCAGCCTCACAGTTCTGAGGACCGGGGTTCAATCCCTGGCCCCGCCTGTGTGGAGTTTGCATGTTCTCCCCGTGCCTGCGTGGGTTTTCTCCGGGCACTCCGGTTTCCTCCCACATCTCAAAAACATGCGTGGTAGGTTATTTGACAACTATAAATTGCCTGTAGATGTGAATGTGAGTGCGATGACAACTTGATTTTGTCAGGACAGATTTTGTTTGAGTATGGTATTTTCTTGACTGAACAGGTCTGGAGGTAATCAGGCTTGAGTGTGATCATTCAAAATTAACCAAAAATTGTGATTAGCCACAATTCATGATTTAACAAGGGGGGGTAATTACTTTTTCACACATGGCCAGTTAACTTTGAATAGTTTTTTTTTCTTAAATCATTTAAAAACAGCATTTTAAAGTCACGTGGATTATATTTTCCTGATATTTACATTTGTTTGATGATCTTAAACATTGAAGTGGGGAAACTGTGCAAAAATATAAGAATTTGAGGAGGTGGCCAATAGTTTTTCACAAAACTGCACCATGTAAAAAAATATTAGACCCCTTGCTCAGTTTCTTGTTCATTTTTAATGCCAGACAAATATAATGACGACAATGAAAAGAGCTCATATGAGTTTAAGAGCTGATATCTAAATCTGGCCATTTTCCATGGTTTTCTGATAACAACCAAAATTATATTTAATAATAAAATTAAGCTTACATATTCTTCAGTTAAAATGGTACTAGGCATTAAAATTAACAAGAAATTGAAGAAATGAGGGTGGTCTAATATTTTTTTCATGACTCAATATGTCATAAATGTAATGTATACAGATGTACAATTGCATAGACAAACACACACAGTATTCATAGGTCGAATATATATGATAATGCTGGCATTGATCTAATTATTAAAAAACAACTCATCTTTAGAATGGGCTCATTCCATTGTTACTAGTCGTGGGACTCCATTAAAAAAATCTAATTAGAGGCTTTGTAATTTATCTCAATTCATTGCATTTTAATCGGAACAATATTTGTCCCATCAGGCTTTTTTTTTTTTTTTAAATGGATTGTATTGCATGACTGAATCAAACAATAGACACAGACATCAATACTGTCAATGCTCGAAAAATGCATTTAATTTTATTTCAATACAAAACCGTACAAAAACAGTAAAAAATAAAAATAAAACTATATATT